>NC_140988.1:297228877-297412289 GCF_052327205.1 Somniosus microcephalus
GCAGGTCCGGGGCTTGCACCCGCGGGAAGCCTCCGACCCGAATTTCTGGCCCAACATTTGTTGTCAGGAAATTACTAGAGTCTATAATTAAGGATAGGGTGACTAAACATCTTGAAAATTTTCAGCTGATCCGAGACAGCCAGCATGGATTTGTAAAAGGTAGGTCATGCCTGGCAAACCTGATTGAATTTTTTAAGGAGGTGACTAAAGCAGTAGACAGGGAAATGCCTATGGATGTTATTTATGTGGACTTCCAGAAGGCATTTGATAAAATCCCACATAAGAGACTGTTAACTAAGATTGAAGCTCATGGAATTGAAGGCAAATTATTGACCTGGTTAGGAAATTGGCTGAGCGGCAGGAAACAGAGAGTAGCGATAATGGGCAGGCACTCAAATTGACAGGATGTGGCTAGTGGTGTCCCGCAAGGATCGGTGTTGGGGCCTCAACTATTCATAGTATTTATTAATGACTTAGATGATGGCATAGAAAGCCACATATCCGAATTTGCCGATCACACAAAGGTAGGCAGCATTGTAAGCAGTGTAGATAAAAACATAAAATTACAAAGGGATATTGATAGAATAAGTGAATGGGCAAAACTGTGGCAAATGTGAGGTCATCCACTTTGGACCTAAAAAGGATAGAACAGGGTACTTTCTAAATGGTGAAAAGCTAAAAACGGTGGAGGTCCAAAGAGACTCAGGGGTCCAAGTACATTGATCATTAAAATGTCATAAACAGGTACCAAAAATAATCAAAAAGACTAATGGAATGCTGGACTTTATATCTAGAGGACTGGAATACAAGGGGTAGAAGTTATGCTGCAGCTATACAAAACCCTGGTTAGACCAAACCTGGAGTACTGTGAGCAGTTCTGAGCACCACACCTTAGGAAGGATATATTGGCCTCGGAGGGAGTGCAGCATAGATTTAGTAAAATGATACCCAGGCTCCAAGGGTTAAATTACGAGGAGAGATTACACATTAGGGTTGTATTCCTTAGAAACATAGAAAATAGAAACATAGAAGATAGGGGCAGGAGTAAGCCATTTGGCCCCTCGAGCCTGCTCCGCCATTTAATGAGATCATGGCTGATCATCCAAATTCAGTACCTTGTCCCTGCTTTCTCCCCGTATCCCTTGACCCCTTCAGCCTTAAGAAATATATCTAACTCCTTCTTGAATATATTTAATGAATTGGCCTCAACTGCCTTTTGTGGTAGAGAATTCCACAGATTCACCACTCTCTGGGTGAAGAAATTCCTCCTCATCTCTGTCCTAAATGGCCTACTCCTTATCTTTAGGCTGTGACCCCTGGTTCTGGACTCCCCCGCCATCGGGAACATCCTTCCTGCATCTAGTCTGTCTACTCCTGTTAGAATTTTATAAGTTTCAATGAGATCCCCTCTCATGCTTCTAAACTCCAGTGAATATAAGCCCAATCGACCCAATCTCTCCTCATATGTCATTCCTGCCATCCCAGGTATCAGTCTGGTGAATCTTCGCTGCACTCCCTCCATGGCAAGAACATCCTTCCTCAGATAAGGCGACCAAAACTGCACACAATACTCAAGGTGTGGTCTCACCAAGGCCGTGTACAACTGCAGCAAGACATCCTTGCTCCTGTACTCAAATCCTCTTGCTATGAAGGCCAACATACCATTTGCCTTCTTAACTGCCTGCTGCACCTGCATGCTTACCTTCAGCGACTGGTGCACAAGGACACCCAGGTCTCGTTGCACTTCCCCTTCTCCCAATCTATTGCCGTTCAGATAATAATCTGCCTTCCTGTTTTTGACACCAAAGTGGATAACCTCGCATTTATCCACATTATACTGCATCTGCCATGCATCTGCCCAATCACCCAACCTGTCCAAATCATACTGGAGTTTCTCGGCACCCTCCTCACAGCACATATGCCCACCCAGCTTTGTGTCATCTGCAAGCTTGGAGATATTACATCTAGTTCCCTCATCTAGATCATTAATATATATTGTGAATAGCTGGGGTCCTAGCACTAATCCCTGCGGTACCCCACTAGTCACTGCCTGCCACTCGGAAAAAGACCCATTTATTCCAACTCTTTGCTTCCTGTCTGCCAACCAGTTCTCTATCCAAGTCAGTACCTTACCCCCAATCCCATGTGCTTTAACTTTACATGCTAATCTCTTATGCGGGACCTTATCGAAAGCCTTCTGAAAGCCCAAATACACCACATCCACTGGTTCTCCCTTATCTGTTCTACCAGTTACATCCTCAAAAAATTCCAGTAGATTAGTCAAGCACGATTTACATTTTGTAAATCCATGTTGACTTTGTCTGATCCTGTCACTGCTTTCCAAGTGCTCTGCTAATACATCTTTTATAATGGACTCTAGCATTTTCCCCACTACCGATGTCAGGCTTACCGGTCTATAATTCCTCATTTTCTCTCTACCACCTTCTTTGAATAGTGGGGTTACATTAGCTACCCTCCAATCCATGGGAACTGTTCCAATTGAGAAGGTTAAGGTGTGATTCGATTGAAATTTTAAAAATATTAAGGGGAACTATTATAGAGAGAAACTATTTCCGCTGGTTGGGGATTCTAGGAGTAAGAGGCATAGTCTAAAAATTACAGCCAAACCTTTCAGGAGTGAAGTTAGGAAACACTTCTACTTACAAAGAGTGGTAGAAGTTTGGAACTCTCTTCCACAAACAACAATTGATGCTAGATCAATTGTTATTTTTAAATCTGAGATTGATAGGCTTTTGTTAACCAAAGGTATTAAGGGATATGGGGCAAAGCTGGGTATATGGAGTAAGGTCGCAGATCAACCATGAACTCACTGAATGACGGAACAGGCTCGAGGGGCTAAGTGGCTTACTCCTATTCCTATGTTCCTAAAATTTAAGTGAACTCAAACTAAAAAACACTAATAGGCTGCTGGATTTCCTGACATATAGAGGAAGTGAGTTTGGAGGCGGGACTGCTGGGAAAGTCAAAAAGAATGGGAGCGGGTCCTGAACCCGCTCCCAACCCGCCTCCAACCAATCTTCCTGGGAATCAGATCCCCGATTTGCGCAGGGACCCGACTCCTAGCGGCAGGAAGAGTATTATAGCCACTTAACTGCCTGTTAACAGGTAGTTAACAGGCAGTTAAGAGGCTTTTTCCCAGTTTTAGACTTCTGCTACGGGCTTTCCAACATCAGGAAACCCCACCAGGGTAAGTGAGGCATGCTGTGGGTCTGTTGTAATGTTTGTGTATAGATGACAGCTGCAGAAGTGATGTGAAGGATGCAATGGGACACTGGTCAGTTTCAGAGGTAAGGAAATGTTGGGAAAGTAATTTTTAATGTGTTTAGATTTTGCTGTAGGTAACAAGCTTTGAAGTGTTTGTGTGGCCTCACCTCAATGGGAGAAATGACAGATCGCTTCTGTACCCTCACCTGTAGCTGCCATCTGTTTCACTCTAAGGAGAAAGTCATTGGAGAGCTGGGTGCAAGGGCTCACCTTTGTACAGTGATTGTCAGTGTTTGACAGCACCTCAATGCTGTCACACACTGTCAAATCATCTGTTGAAAATTTATGGTTCATGTGCCGTTAAGAAAACCGGCAGATGAAGTGTCATCAACTGACGTCATCTGACACCAGCTTTCCCTTAATTGGCCAGCAAGCCCACAGGGCAGGCTTAACAAGGCCAATCAGGGGAAAATAGCGTCTGTGCATCAGACATCGCTGGGGGCGGGACTAGAACCCGGAAGGCAGCAGTCCCGCCCCCAACCCGTCTCGGTGAGTAAAATCCAGCCCATAATGTCTTCTGATTTAAAATTTTAAAATATTTTTAAATGTTCCTTTACCGTGGCTACCTACTGCTTCTAAAGAACATAAGAACATAAGAAATAGGAGCAGGAATAGGCCACTTGGCCCCTCGAGCCTGCTCCACCATTCAATAAGATCATGGCTGATCTTGGGCTCTGCGTGTGTGCCACCAATTTCTCCCTCCCTCTCTTTTCCACCCTTCAAATTTGATTCAAATTTGAAATTTGGGATTGCAGCCAAAAAGCTTAATTACTGGAAAACTTCTTCATAGCTCTAGTACAAGCACTTAATCTGCCCATAGACCACTAATTCTAGCAGTAGAGCTGTAAACTTTATTTGCATGGAACAGATTCAATTTCCAGTCTCAACTACATGACTGACTCTGTCAATTGGTTCCACCAGCTTTTAGGTTGAACGATACACTGTCAACTTGCTTTGGGACACTAGGCATGTGTTAATAAACTGCCCTTTCCCCTCTGGAGCCTGGAGGTTGAATCCAGCCAAGACTAATAGGATGAAGATTTCCTCTATCTGCTGGCAGTAAGGCTCCTACATGAAAGGAGTTTGGTCATCTCTGCCCAGTTTCCATTTGGCAGAGCCAAAAATCCAAACACTGCTCTTAACTTACACTAAATTGACAAATTAGATCAAAGAGTGCTTAAGGATGTCCAGCGTGTAAAATGGAAATATCACATTAGTACAGTAAGGAGTGCTCTCCAGAGGCTCAGGCTGACACGGATTATTGGGGCAGAGTAGAACGATTTGTCCTCTACAGCTGGCTGCTATACCAGATGTGGAATTGTTTAATGCTGACAGTGTGTGAAATGGAAAGTATTCCAAGCTCAGTGGGAATGCCTTTTAGAGTGTAAATTCAGCAAGGCTGCGTTACTGAAGCAGAGGATCACTTAAGTAGGGTCTGGATGAAAGGATTGAGTTCAAAGGTCTGAATTTACTCGAGTATCTTATAGAATTCTTCTGCATTCAGCAATATATTTTGAGGGTGTTGGTGGTAAGAGTTTACCATGTTCAGTGTGCAATGATGGCTCAAGCTTTTAAGATTGATGCATATTATAAATTATCCTTATATACCAAGGATAAATATCTCAGCTCTGCTGTTAGAATATTAAATCTGCTATTTGCTTTATAAATATCCACTTAAACTGATCAACAGGTTAGTCACTCGTTGTTTATGGGATTTTGCTGTGCACAAAGTGGCTATCATGTTTGCATATGACAGTGATTGTGCTTCCAAGTAATTCATTGTACGAAAGGTGCTTTGGAATGGAATCATGTTAAGGCACAGGGAGGTATTTGGGCCAAAGGGTGAAAACAGGCACTAAATGGGTGCTGTGCTAATAAGAAACGTCTGTTTGAAAGTGTGGATTTAGCAAGCAATTTTTGGGCTAATTGATGATTATCATGATTTAAACATGCCGGCAGGCGCTGAAACCAACAACTGCACGTTTAGCACTCAAGTGCTGATTAGACGCAATTTTCCTGGAGTTGTATATGTAGCCTGCAGTCACCCACTTCCAATGAAGATGTGGAGTTTGCTGGCTGGGAGAGGAGCCAACGTGGAAGGATGTCTCAGGGACCTAGAAAGAGGGCGTCCAAGTTCTCGGACGCGGTACTGGAGGTCCTGGTGGAGGAGGTCCAGAGGAGGAGGGATGCCCTGTACCTGCAAGGGGAAGGAGTCCACCTCGCCCTCCTGTCCCTCTCTCCTGCAGCAGCTGGTGCTGCTCTGCCTGGCCTCATGCCCTCCTCCTGCAGGCCAAAGGGGATCTCATAGCAAGATGCCGGTGACCAAGCACTCCCTATCTCGTGGTGACTCCTATAAAGTGTCTAATAATGTAGAGTAGCACAGCGCTTAGGGGGAAAAATTTGGCAGCAACCATTTTAGGTCACTAACATCGCCTGGGCACTAAATTTAGCACCTGGCGAAAAATAGCGCCGGTGATTGGTAACTTCAGTTTCAGCGCCCCAAGAGGGAGGTGGAGTGCTAATTCAAGTGCTCCTCTGCCTTCTTAGAGCGCTAACCCTGAATATCGAGGTAGTGCGTTCTGCAGCGCTACGCACTGGGCCACATAGTGCTGCCGCATGGAAGGGCTCTTACACTCATTAAAGGGGAGGGCCCAAGCCCACAACTCTGCAGGACCCTACCTGGACCACCGGGAAGTGGGGTGCCATGCCAGCAGCCTGGCACTCAAGAGGAGTGCCAGGCTGCCAGGTCGCGGTGCGAACCCCGCGTTCAAAGAGGCAACGGGCCACAACATGTAAGTCAGCCGATTTTTTTTCCCCACCGGCCACCTCCCCTTTACTTATCAGCCCGCAAGCTTCCTGCCGCTCCATTCCTGCCCCCTGAATCGGTCGCTGTCATCGCCCGGTGCAGATTCAGGGGGCGTGGGGCAATTTTGCAGGCGGGGCAAAAATGGGGCACTGCACACGGTGATGACGTCGTCATTGCCTGCGCAGCGGAGCGGGGTGCTAGCAGTGGTGCCAGGCCCGGGCGAAAAGCCGTTTACGCCCGGTTAGCGCCCCCCGGGCGGACGTTCATAGTACAAGGTTCAACTCCTTTACCAAGATGGCGTCTTGTACTAAACACGGGCAAAACCAGCATTTCAGCTTAAGTCCACATCTTGGCCAGCTCAGAGGCTGTTTAGCGCCTAAAGTATCCAGGGAAAATCGCCCCCACAATATTAAATGCAAGTTCCTTTTTACTTTAAACTGTAGGCTCTTAATAGAGATTAGTAGAGAAAGCCAAGTAACATTTTCCACATGCAGCAGACAATATGGGGGAAAAATTCAGTATCACCCCGATTGGGGCGCCATTATCGGCCGTGCGCAAAGTTTAGCGCCTGGCGTTAATTAGCGCCTCCGACTGCAAACTTGGCTTTCATCGCCCGTGGAGATGATTGGAGCGCTAAATCAAGCGCTACACACCTGTCTTAAGGCGCAAAGGCCGAGGAGCGAGGTGCTAACTCAGATCGCGGGCGCAGCGCAGGTGCTGTCAGTTAGCGATGGAACACAGACACACTGACGCCGGACAGTTCTTAAAGGGGAGGGTCGATCTTGCTCTCCAGCCACACCCTGCTCATTGGAGCCATGAATCTCGGCCTGGAGAGACCTGTGCCTAAATCTTCCAGCCAAGGACTATGGAGAGGGTGAGAGAACGAGCTCAGCACTTCAGCGAGCGGGCCTTGGATGTTCTGGTTGGCGCAGTGGAGCATAGAAGATCTATACTCTTCCCTGAGAGTGGCAGGAGGTCTTTGCCGCACGAGTACAGAAGAGTGTGGAGGGAGGTGGCTCAGTGCATCTCCTCCAGGAGCATGGTGCCCAGGACCCATACTCAATGTCGAAAACGGGTCGTCAGGGTGAGTGGCTTTCTTTCAATATCTCTCCATCCCTCCATCTCAACTTCACTCTATGGCCAGAGGGTCTTAAAACCCCAATGCACAACACTCATCCAACACCTATGGCCCTCTCATGAAACACACATGCACAATCCACACTTTGCATACAGTAAGAGCTATTCACCTATGGGAGGCACATCAGGCAAGACCATGGCTGTATATTTACTCAGACGCCATCCTTTTTTCTTGCAGGCCAAGCTATCTCATAATAGGAGACAGCAGCAATGGACGGGTGGAAGGCGGCCTCAGCTGCAACCCCTCAGCGATCTTGAGGAGCGCGTCCACAGGATTGTAGCAAGCCAGGTGATCGGCCCCGTCACCCCTGGAAAGGCCGACCCCGTTCTGGATGGCAATGGTAAGGTCATCACCTTTTTGTCCTCTCTCCTACCACTTGTCCCTCACAACACCAGCCTTTGACACTTTCAATCCAACTTACTAAATCGCTGCACTCATTCCTCCCTTACTGCCCCCCTGTCCTCATGCTAAAGCCACTCTTGTACCTCCCTGCTTTCAGATGGTGATTCACCAGCTGAGGAGACGGGCCCTCAAGCTGCCAGTGGGAGTAAAGCTGCAGGCGAGGAGGAACATGAAGCCGGAGCATCAGCGCCACCCTCTCCCGAGGAAGCCCATGCCCACACTGGGAACACGCCTTCCCTGGAGGGGAGCAGGGGGGAAGGATCTGATGAGGGTGAAGCTCCAGGACCCAGCGGGCTGCAGCAACGCAATGGGGGTAGGGAAGCTTAGGGGCCTTCTCCCCGGAGGGAGAGTAGGCCAGCGAGTCCTGCTGCACTGGATGCAGAGGAGGAGCGGCTCATCGCTGAAATGAACACCCAGGCGGTGCACATGCATACTCAGCTCATGGGTGCAGTGGGAAGGGTGCCCGAATACATTGAATCACTGGCAAGGAGTGTGGGGCACTTCGCTGTAGCACAGGCGGATACCACGCTAAAGCTTAGTGCTGCAATTCAGTCACTGGCTGCCATGACCCCATCTCAGACTACTCTCATGCAGACTCAGATTGAGGCCACGCAAGCACTGACTGCTGCCATCGTCGCTGCCCCATGGGAGTGCCAGTGTGTCGGTCGAGCAGGGAGTTGCTGTCCTCTCTCAAGATGACAGCATTCCTGCTGCCACCACTGTCACTTCTCCATTGCACTTGCCACCACCTGTAGGCCAGACTGCTGCCGCCCATGCAGAGTTGGTGCAGTCTGCAGCCGGGCCCCCCAGGCCCAGAACTGGTCGAGGCTGTCCTTCAAGGGCATCTGCAGTCTCACAATCAGCAGCCTTCTGACAATCAGCAGCCTTCCAGCAGCCTTGCTGCAGCCACTGGGGCCCCATTATGGAGGAGCAGTAGGGTGGGAAGGGGGGAAGTGTGCAAGGGATGGAGATCACCCTCGAAGGGCAAAAAGTAGGAGGTGTGACAAAATGTTTGTCAATTTTTTATTAAAGGCCGAGGTTCATGTTCAAACTTTTGTTTAGTGTTTTGGATATTATCTCCAGGTTGTGAGAACCAGTTATGTTAATTACTGTTTTTTTTGTATTTCTTTCTATTAGTTTGTCATGAAGAAATGACACACACAGAGTTTGTAAAATAAATAAGTTTTTGAATTCAAAATGTACATGTTTGGTCTTTGGAATCATTGCTGCCTTGGCCGCCTTAGGGGTTGCGGGTTGGTTTCATTCATGTTGTTCTCAATGGCAGAAGCCATTTCCTCAGCAGGTGCCTAGAAGTGGCTTGCTATCAGTCATTGACAGACAGCCCTTCCAGTTTCAACATTGTGGGCCTCCCTCCCGCCTTGGTGCTGCTGACGATCATCCTCCTCCTCTTCCTCCTCCTCCTCTTCCTCCTCCTCCTCTGGTGGTGCTCCAAGGCCTGGTGGCATTGGCTGGGTCCTGAGGATTGCCAGGTTATGCAGCATGCAGCACACAACTATGAAGAGGGAGACTCGCTCAGGTGGTCCAGGCAGTGGAACCGTTGCTAGAGCACGCCGATTGTGTGCTCAACGATGTTCCTGGTGGCGAGGTGGCTCTCGTTGTACTGTAGCTCAGCAGGGGTGTTGGGGGTACGGAGCGGTGTCATCAGCCAGGTGCACAGTGGATAACCCTTGTCCCCGAGAAGCCAACCACTTGGGTGATGCGGTGCCTGGAAAAGTTCTGCCACAGCAGTCTGGCGCAGGATGAATGCATCATGGCTGCTGCCAGGATAGCAGGCATTGACAGTGAGTATCAGCTGTCTGTGGTTACAGACCAACTGGACGTTTAAGGAGTGGAATCCCTTTCGGTTGCGGAAATCCTCTGCATTCTCATACGGTGCACGCAATGCCACATGCGTGCAGTCAATGGCGCCCTGCACCATGGGGAAGCCCGCTATCCTGGCAAAGCCCAATGTGCATTCATGCTGTTTGGCCCGGGTCATCGGGAAAGAGATGTACTGTCGTCTCCTTTTATAGAGGGCATTTGTGACCTGACGGATGCAGCAATGGACCGCGAACTGGGAGATATTGGCAATGTCCCCAGTAGCTGCTTGAAAGGAGCCGGTGGCATAAAAGTTCAGAGCCACTGTGATCTTCACTGCCACCGACAGAGACGTCCTGGTCCTCAGTAGAGGCTGCAGATCTGGTTGCAGCAGGTGGCAGAGCTCAGTGACCACCTCCTTGCTGCAGCACAGCTTTCGCAAACACTGCTCCTCAGATATATTAATGTAGGAGAATTGTTGGCGAAATACCCTGGGAGGGTAAGGTCTCCTGTACAGAGGCCTGTTGGCCCTCCTCCGTCTGGCCATGATTGCCACTCTCTCTCTGCGTCTCTGTGGCCTCTGAATCTGCAGGCACAGGATGACGCCCCCCAATCAGTGCAGCCCCCATAGTCTCTTGGCTATCAAAGTAATGAAGGTCAAAAACAAAAGTACCTGCAAAGTGATGCTTAGTAGGCAAAACTACTTCACACAGCTGTAAGGGGTGGTGTGTGGGTCAGCTTCGCCTCTGACTTATGAGCGGTTCGAATCGCTCCCACTCCCTTGGTTCTAGACCTGGACTTATTTGGGGGTTGTAATGAAATTGCAACAGACAACTGAATTTGATACAATAACTTTGGTTTTTATTTGAGAAGGAAAAATACACAACACAATAATCTTATCACTCTAAAAGGGGGAACACTTCGGAATATACGAGGGAGAATAACAATAGACAGAATACTTCATCCCTCCCAATCCCACTACACTGACTAAGTTGGACTCCAGAGGACCAGGGAAAATGCTCACCAAACACAGGAATAGTTTGTAGAGTGGAAAATCTTGCAGATCTTCGGTTTCTTCCAAGTTGGTTTCTTGTTGGTCGCGGTGGCCCAGTATTACCTGGTTGGCTTCTGGTAATATTTGGTTGTTGGTTTTGTGGGGCCCTTGGTGCCGCAAGGTGTCCGATGATGTGTTACTTCTTCGAGAGAGAAAACTGCTTCCAAATGCTTGCTTCTGAAACCGCCGAGTTTCGGTGGTGTTTTAAACTTGAACGATGGGTCTCTCCTTTCTTCTCGAACTGGTTGAACTGTTTCTGTTGAACTCCTTCCGTCAATTGATTGTCCCGAGGCTGATGTGTCTTTCGAATGAGCTGTGCCTCTGTCATTGTTCCGAAAAGACTGTGTCTGAACTGTACTGCTACTTGCCGTTAACTGAAAAAGCAGGCCTCAATTATACCGTTTGAGGCCTTGCTTATCTGCCCGCCAAATCTTCTCTGGCCCATTGTTAATTTTGGCGGGCTCATTAACTTTAATAGTTTAAAATCTTTAACGAGTTCCGGGCTGGTCCTATCTACTTATAATTGACTTAAATTGGTGTAAACTAGTTTCGGGATGGTTCGTCGTAACTTAAATTAGCATTTAATGGCTGTTTAAACTCTTGTCTGATTAGTGAGTTTTGTCTTCTCCTGCTGGAGTCAGGGTCTCTTTTGTTGATCAGTGGCATGTACTGTATTATTCATATTCTTGATGGCTCTGTAACTTTGGCGGGAACTGTCCTTCCGTAGGCCTATTGTCATTATGTATGAATGCCTGAGACGGTCCAGAAAATTCCCAGACAATCTGGCCTATGCCAATACACAAACTGTTTGTTTTACAGGGACCCATCCCAACTCCTTTGTCGCAGCCTTCCACAGGCCTGGACATACCTTTTAAAATAACCAAAATCCTGGGGTTTTAAACTTTAAGCCCCCTTTTGGCCCAATATTCTTAAACAGTCCAAAATCTCTTCTTTTCTTGGTTTGGGGGAATCTGTAGAATTTTGCGAACCTTATACAGCGTTGACTCTATGCAGAAGTCTCTCCTCTCTCTCAGAATCTCTCTCTCTGTCAGAACGAGTGGTGCAAAAATGTCTACCACAGAAAAAGCCAGGAAGAGGCCCCCTTTAAATAGCACCACCCCAGCCCCACAGCGACTGGGAAAAGTTCCAGTCTACCTGTCGTTGCTTGCGCCAGGCGGAAAGGAGGGGGGTGCCACTCAATATCCGGTCCGGGGTGCCACAAGGGCGTTGCACGCTCGAATGACGTCAAGATCTGCATGCGCAGGAGATCGGGGCGGTATTGTTTAGCGCCGCTGCAAAATGTCTGGTCAATTTCACGAGCGGCGCAGACATTGCCGCGCCCGGGTGCTAGTTGCTTTGCGCCCCATTAGCGCCCTCTTAAGGCACTAAAGGGAGGCGCAAACCAACTGAATTTATCCCCCTATATTCTCTAAATTTACCTGCACCAATAGCTGCTTTAATAACAACTTGCATTTATTGATACAATGCCTTTACGGCTAAATGTCAAAGTGCAAAAAGCTGGACTTTCAAGATGGACATCGGCAGTGTGCTAGGTGCACTCTTTGAAACTAGAAGGCAAGTTTTCTGCATGACGCTCCTGGCATGGAGCCTTGCCTGCCAGGAGCACGTATCGGGAAATAGCGCACATACAGGCCACAGATATCTGTCCATTAATTTACCCTTAGGTTTTAAAGACCAGTTACATTCTGGACTGGATGTAAAGCATTTCTTAAAGCTGGATAGTCCAAATTATTGCACTCCAGTTGAATTCAAAATGATGTAGCTTGGATATAGTGGAAGAGAACAAAAAAACAAAGAAGTGATGTCAAGGAGATCTGATTGTACTCAAGTAACAATATCTACAGACCTATGCACAGCTACCTGGCAATGTCGGGGGAAACTGTTTTTACAGGCTTAGGTTCAGCAGGGAGCCAGTTACAGAGCTGTGCCATCTATTGCAAACAGACCTGCTGACAACCTTGACCACAGCAATGACAGGGGCAGTGGCAGTCAAGGTCAACACCACCCATTCAACCTTTATACCTTTGGCTCCTTCCTCCACAGGGAATATTTATAAAGCAATTTGTAGTAGTATTAACCATGTCACTGATGTATCAGTCAACAGAACCAACTTATTCAACATTTCTCAATGGACAGAAACAACAGAACAGGCTGCCCACTTTCATTACATGACTTGGTTCTCTAAAGTACACACATGCAGACGCAATTGACCCCTAAAATTCATGGCAGTTCCAGCAGACTCCTGCTGTAAGTTTGGCGTGAATCTGCTGGAGCATTCGCCAACTCGGCCAGAACCCAGATACGCCAAGTCCCGGCCTTGTAGAAGATTTTTCTGCATTGTTTTATGCGGACGGAGCCTCTGCTTGCTCCTACATTGTAAGGGGCAGGGCAGGGTAGGGGTAGGGTAGGGGCGGGGCAGGGACTTCCTAAGTTGTACGTTCCCACTCCCAGGGTCTCAGTCGGAGAACAGCATATAATCAGTGCAGATCACACCAGGCATACCTGGTCAAACGGGGCAAAAGTAGGGTGCATATTGTGTCCAGGCTGGGGTTGGGCCTGGATTCCCAAAGACGAGGAGGCCAGAAATTGTTTGGGATGTTCAGAATGGTCCCCTTTGTAAGGGGGAGGGCAGCGGGGGTGGGGGGGGGGGGGAAGGCGCGACAACCCCCCCGGTTATCTCCAGCATTTCCAGAGTCTTCAGCAGGGAGTGCCACAAATACGGCCTCAAATCACCAAAGGCCTGCTACTGTAGGATTCTTGCTTAAAAAAAGTATTTCATTGGCTGTAAAGCGATTTGAGTTGTCCTGAAGTCATTAAAGGCACTACATAAATGCAAGTTCTTTCTTTCATTCCTTTTTTCTTCAACCCCGTGAAGTTTGGCAGGGTCAGCAGCAGAGTTCTGGCGTGGACGAAATCTGTTAAGATTTTACCCCAGCAAATGCCTTTATTTGCATGAATCAAAAAAGGTTCCACTCTGAGTGTGCAGCTAGTCAGTGATTCTGAACTGGATCATGTAGATCAGTGCCCGTTTCCCAAGCATCAGTCATAATGTTTTCTTACTTAGACAATCATCTGTGACATCCTAATTTGGCAGGGAAGGCAGACGGCATGAATGTCTCCTCGGGTTCAGAGCTTTCTTCTTCAGAAGTGGTTAGTGCCCACCTTACATCAGCCATTGACATAGGCTGAACACAAATACAGTGAAGCCTCTGCAGCTACATAATAGAAGATTTGATAGGGATCTTGAAGCAACATTTCAGATGCTTTGACAGATAAGGGGACTCCTTAGAGTACAGCTTTGCTGGGATCTCCAAGGTCATTCTTGTATGCTGCATGCTGTATAACTTTGCTCTGGAAAGGCCTGACCATGGAGGAACAGGAGGACAAATGGTAAGCGAGGTCTGAATTGGATGCTGACACTGACTGAGAGAAAGTCTCTTTAAAACTACCACTGCAGTCAGGAAGAATTTTGCATCAGGTGGTTATGTAAGGTACGTTCAAGTGCCTGACCTTGGTACTGCCTCAGCCTATCTGATGAAATGGGTTGGAGTGGACCTCTGACCAGCAGTGAGGACTTCGAGGTTATCTGGATCCAATCCCTCAGTATTTTGAAGCTGAACAATAGAGCCTGTTGCTGGTTGGAGCCCAAGGCCATTATACCAGCAGTCTGACCATCCATGAGAGATAATTTGACCGACCCTGGAGGCACTGCTGCAGAAGCTTCTGCAGTGACCTCGCAGTCCATGGTGGACTGCAGTGCTGAGAAGTCTTTCTGAAGCAACACAGATCCAGCTAGTGGACTCTACTACACTTCTAGCCAGAAATTTCAAAGAGTTTTAGACAGACTCCCCATACCCTTTTCCAGTGTTGGTTTGTTATGAACCCTCCAGTTATGTTCCAGATTGGCTGTAAACAGAAAAGTAGTGCTGAGATGTTACAGGATGTTAGATGTAATTTTGAGAAGCATATTGTCACAGTTCGATTCCAACACCAGAATATGGTTTGCAACTACAAATCCATTTACTGTGTTTGACCAAGTCCAGATACACACAATGGACTAAAAATTTGATACCCACCCAAAAAGGGGCATGGGGATAGTGATGTGCAATTAACCCGCACCCGTTCAAAGTAATGCAGGCAGCATGCAAACTTGGTGCTGCTTGCTAATTTAAATTATAGTGGCATACAGCCCAGCGCTAAATGCACTGTTCAGTGGCTGCATGCTCAGCAGGGGGCCCAAGTTTGTGCAAGGCCAACATAAATTAAAGCTAGCCTGCTCTTCCTAAAGCCAGTCTGCACCTCTTAAAGGGGAGGTGCAGTGTGACGAGAGCAGGTGCTGGAAGTTGTTGTAGAGGAGTGTATGACCTACAGGAAGAGTGAAGATGGTGCAACATGACAGAGAGAGGGTTCCCAGATTTTCTGATGTAGCACTCGAGGCCCTAGTGGACAGGAGGAGAAGTGCCCTCTATCTACAAGGGGCCAGGAGGCCCTCCAGACAGATGCTGAGAAGGGAAAGGGAGCAGATAGCCATCACTGTCAATGCAAGCAGTGTAGCCCCGAGGACCTGGATGCAGTGCAGGAAGAAGTTTAATGACTTCACACGTGTGGTCAAGGTCAGTGAATTCATCTTCAAATGCCAATTCCCACAAATTGCACCACTAGCCTCATACACTGTTCAATTCACCACACCCTGCTCGAGGAGACGGTGCTCGCCAAAATTGGAGTGGTTGTGACTGAAGCTGTGGCCAGCAGCAGCGTTGAAGCCATTGAACTTGATGGTATGCTCATACCTAATCCCCCTTCTCATATCCCACTTACCCCTCATCCCACTATCTGTTCTGACTTACAAGCTGCAGATAGTGCAAGCATGCACCTCTTGCTTTCCCTCCTCCACCACCCACCTCACTACAACCCTACCCTTGTGCCTTTCTCATTTCAGAGACCCAAGAAATACAACCTGGCCAGGCAGTGGTAGAAGAGGAAGAGAAGAGTGATGATGAAGAAGAAACACCGTCACTCGATCTGACACTCACAGCCACCAGCTCAGATATTGGCACTGTGCGGACTTTAGAGGGGGATCTGCACCTGGTGAGTCACCGGGCATGAGTGGGCTGCAGCCAGGGCAGGAGGAAAGGGTAGCGCAGGTGCCAGCTCCTCGGAGGGCGAGGTGGTATATGGGTTCTGCTGCAGAGGAGGACTTCGATGGGGCGGCCTACAGAACAAAGCTGATGGGTAGGTACAACAAGATGCTTGGTGCATTGGCCAGCCTGCCAGAAAACCTGAATGCAATGCCAAGGAGCATGGAGGAGTCCAGCTCCAACCTTGCACAAGACTGTGCTCAGAACTTGGACCCTATCCTTTCCAGCAGATACATTAACACACTTGTGGACCCAACCATCGTACAGCCACCCAACATCTGAGTGCTGCAATGGAAGCTCAGGCTGAAGTCATGCAGACTGTTTTCTGCCACACAAGCACAGACTGCTGCCCTCATGGCTGGGTTTACCAGTGTGGAAAGGGGCTTGAAGGGGTGTCACAGCAGTCCAGCAATCTGTCCTCCAGCAGGTAGCTAGGATTGCTGAGGTGCCACCGCAGGGGAGTGCCAGTGGCTCCGTGGAGGAGGAACCTGCTGTCTTCTCTCAGGATGATAGCATTTATCCTCCAACCACTGCCACTCTGCCAGTGCCCTTGTTGTTGCCTGTCAGCCAGCCACCCAGACTGCTGTCGCCCATGCCGAGGTGTTGCAGTCCAAAGCCGGGCCTACTAGGCCCCGAGCTGCGCGAGGTTGTCCTGATGTGCTGAGTATGGCCACACACCAGCTGGACATTAAAGGAGTGGAATCTTTTCCGGTTGCGGTACATTTCCAAATTGAGATGAGGCGCCTGCAAAGTGATGTGTGTGCAGTCAATGGCACCCTGCACCATGGGGTAGCCTGCTATCCTGACAGAGCCACGTGCTTGCTCCACCTACTTCTCGTTGGCAAGAGAGAATGAAATGTATTCCGCTCTCTTTGCATGCAGAGCCTCGCTCACCTCCCTTAAAAAGGAGTGGATGGTGAACTGGGAGATGTTACGGATGTCATCTGTTCCATCCTGGAAGGAGCCCGACACGAAGAAGTTCAAAGCCACGGTCACCTTTACAGCCACTGGCAATGCCGTCCTCGCCCTGGACTGAGGCTGCAGGTCTGCCTGCAACAGTTGGTAGATTTCAGTGAGCACCTCCTTACTAAAACAAAGACTTTGCATGCATTGTTCATCGCTGAGGTTGAGTTAGGAGAATTACTCCCTGGAAACCTTGGGTGGATATGGCCTCCTGCTGAGAGCCCTTCTCCCCCTCCTCCTCCTCCTCCTCCTCCCTCTTCTAGCAGCTTGTCCTGCTCTGTGTCACCTCTGCTCATTCTCCCTGACAGGCTGTAGGCCAAGGGGGATACAGACTACTGCACCCTTGTTGGGAGCAATTGGTCTGAGCAGACCCCTTGCAAATCAGTACCAAGTCCTTGAGCATGTGCCACACCACTCCTTGTAGATTTTAGGCAATTTTAAAGAAGTATAGAAAGCACCAAACACTTGTACAAACTCAGCAACAGCCAGTAGAAATCAAACAGCAACTAATCTGTGAGTAGGTGATGATCCCTTTAAATAGCGCTGGTGCAGGGTCCTTCCTGCTGCTGAATATATGTTCAGCTGTGTGAGGTTAAAAGAGGGAGGTATCTCCAGCATTGAGGTTGAAAATGGCAGCGCTGATGTCAAATCAGCGTTGCATGCTAACGCAGACGCTAACACCCTCACCAAAATGGCGTCCAGAAGCACTGGAAGTGTGCACGCGCTTGTTAAGTCTGTGTGTTATATTGAGAATTACTACACAGACCACAAGAGTAAAATTTAACAGGTCTTTACTGGTTGAAGGTCAGGGCGGAACTGCCCAATAAATCATTACACAGCACTTATATACCGGTGTGGTCACCGCCGGTATTACAGTATACAGCAGCCAAGATAAAGTAGTGCAACTCTTAAAATAGTTCTCTTAAAGGTGGAACGGTTCCATACACTACAATCCTCCCTTTTTAGCTTAACAGTATATATATTCCCCATTAAACATAACATCATTCATAACATATATATACAACTTCATGTCAAAACAGTTCACAGATTCAGTCTCTGTGGAGGCGCCTCCTGCGCTTCCTGACTCGGTCCGGATAACGCCTCGGTGGTGTAGTAGTTTTCGGTGTTGTAGTAGGTTCTTTTGGCAAGGTCGATTCGGCTTGAATGCCAGTGTCGGGTTCATCTGGTTGCAGTATCACCGGATCGGAGGTAGATACTATGGGTATCTCTGCTTCATCATTAGGCGTATAAAGTTGTGGTGTAGGTTGTCCCTTTTCGGATGACTCTATGATCTGGTCAGCATGGCGCCTTTCAGGGATCTCTGGTTCTCGTTGCTGGGGTGACTCATCTAATGGTCCTTCACTGGACTTAACAGCTTGAACTTTTGTAACTTCAGAACCAGCATTGTTGACTTCTAAAGGCTCGAGTACCTTGGGAAGTTTTTCTGCTTCCAGACTGATTTGGCTCAGTTCAGAGGGACCACCTGCGTGACCTGGTAGGGGTGATAATGGTTCAGATGAGTCATCATCTTCTGCTTCTTCTCTATTGTCTTCTATTTCCTCCATCACTTCAGCTTTTGCCTCTGCCACCAATCCCCTGAGTGGCTTAGTACTGCTGACACTGCTCACAAAAGGGTATTCGTTCTTCTTAACTTGCAACTGATCGATGAATTTGACATATTCCCTTTCTTGCTCAGCTTTGATTTGTTTGGCCTCATCGCGCAGACAGTTTGTGTGTTCCTGCTCCATTTTCTCAATCAGCTGCTTCTGCTGTCTTTCCAGATTCTCCCACTCTGTGTCAAAGAACTTTTTCTTTGCATTCATCTCTTGCTCAAAACGGCGAATCATTTGTTCTAATTGCTGTTGTAGTTTGAAATTGAGTTGAGTTCGAGCCCGGTGTTCCTCAGAAATGTGCATGTCTGTAGACTGGACAGACTCAGAATTCTCTGTCAAACTTCGAGTAGGCTTGCTCTCCACTGGAGCTTTATCCAAAGGGGGCTTCAGGAACTTGCGTTCAATTCCCTGTTCCAACTGAAGCAAAGCAACAGCCAGGTAACGCACCACAGAGTTTACATGTTGTGGAGTACTAGCACTGGTAGACACAGAACTTCTCGTTTCCGTCTTGGTTTCCAAAGGCCTGTCTTTAGAGTTATATCTATTGTTCATGCCATCAAGTTCCTTGGCCTCCTCCCCTTCAATTTTAACAGTTCCGTTTTCCTTCACATCATTTTCCAGTAATTGCATACCATTTTGTGTAGGACGTGCTTCACTCAATAATTCATACTGTCCAGTTTCCAGCGCTGTTTGCCAGGTTCGATCTTCAATGTCCAGCAGCAGATCCTTCAATCGCAGGTCAAGCTGCTTCTCAGCAGATAATAGGGACATGTCATGTGTGCTGTGAGCACCTTTTAAGGTACTATGTTGTTGTTGTTCAGTGGAATTCTGTTCTGATACTTTGTCATTTATGCACTCCTTCGTTTTTCCATCATTAGTCTGCAAGTCCATTTTAGACTTGTCTTTTGCACATGGGCTGGTCCTACCATCATCAGTTCCAGAGTCTGAGCTGATTGTCTTCACCGAGTTCTCACTCTCTGCTTTGTCACTGTCACTGCTGCATATGCCCTCATTCAATATTCTGGACAATCGTTCAGGTTTGACATCTTTTCTTTTTCCGGAATCTACCGTCATTGCTTTTAGGGGGTGCCAGTCCATATTTATTTTCCTGATCCACTCCCGTCCCAGAAGTGGTGGACCTCCCTCGGGTAGTACATATAAGTCCATTCCTTGGTGTTCTTTGCCCTTGTGTACCACCTTGACTTTTATCTTTCCGATGGGGTATACTCTTTGCCCCGTGTATGTCTGCAATACTATCTCCGTATCCCGTAGGGGAATATGTTTGAATAACTTTTTGTAATCTTGCTTATTCATGACCGTCAACGCCGATCCGGTGTCCAATTCCATCTTCACTTGGACTCCTGCTATCTGCAGTGTGACCCAGATAGTTTGTCGGTCAGCTTCCTTACTCACGTTGTGAATTCTCAGGCTACCCAGTTCCTTGCTGTTGGAGTCTGAATCCGAATTCTGTTCATCCGAACTCTTCTCAGCCACCTTATGTACCTTTCTGCACTTTTCCTGTGGTGACTTTTTGTTGCTGGTCTTCTTTCCTGACCGGCATACTTTAGCTATGTGACCAAGCTTGCCACATTTTCTACATTCCTGGTTTTTAAACCAGCATTGATTCTGATCGTGTGTTGTCTGCCCACAACGATAACATTTCGTTGTACCCGAAGCCATTTGATCTACGCTGAGTACCGCTGCCTTCAGCTGCATTTCTGCAGTGCCTCTCGCTGCGGCTTCGTGCGATGCTGCAATAGAGACAGCCTTATCCAGTGTAAGATCATTCTCTTCAAGCAGCCGCTTTTGTGTTCCTTCTTTCGACAATCCACACACGAATTTGTCTCTCAGTGCCTCTGTCAGGCTTTCCCCAAACTGGCAGTATTTCACTAGCTTACGCAGTTCAATTAAATACTCCGCGTTGCTTTCCTCTTTCAGTTGCGTTCTCGCATAAAATTTAAATCGTTCCGCTAACATCAGCGGTGTGGGGTTCAAATGATTTTTCAGAACAGCAACAATTTTAGCGAAAGTCTGATCCGTCGGTTTAGCTGGTGATAGAAGATGCTTCAAAAGCCCGTATGTCTTCGCACCCATTGAGTTTAGTAAGGTTAGTGCTTTATCTTCATCTGATATTTTATTTGCCTTACAATATATTTCTATGCGTTCTACATACGTGGCCCAATCTTCAACATCGGGATCGAAATCATTGATGTTACCACGCTTAGGCATCTTCGCAACCTTCTTGAGAAACAAAAGAATTATTTTTATTTTTTTTTTACAAAATGGCGGTTTCCCGCGCTTGTCTTCTTCCCCGCCTTTTTAAAATGGCGGTTTCCCGCGCTTGTCTTCTTCCCTGCCTTTTTAAAATGGCGGTTTCCCGCGCTTGCCTTTCACCCCCGCTGGCTGTCTCTTGTCACTCCCGCTCGCTCGGTCTCGGTCTCCCTCGCTCGCTCGGTCTCCCTCGCTCGCACGGTCTCCCTCGCTCGCTCGGTCTCGTTCTCCCTCGCTCGCTCGGTCTCGTTCTCCCTCGCTCGGTCTCTTCTCTCTCCCGCTCGCTCGGTCTCGCTCGCCCGCTCGGTCTCGTTCTCCCTCGCTCGCTCGGTCTCGTTCTCCCTCGCTCGGTCTCCCTCGCTCGCTCGGTCTCTTCTCTCTCCCGCTCACTCGGTCTCGCTCGCTCGCTCGGGCTCTGTCTCTCCTGCTCGCTCGGGCTCTGTCTCTCCCGCTGGCCGTATTGCTGCGTTCGCCCTCCCCAGCGGTTTCCAATTCGTGACTCCCAGCCCCTCTTGCAGTCCGGTCCTTTCCCCCCCCGGCTGCGGCTGAGTTCTCCGCGGTTTTTGTTTTTTTTTATTATTTTCTCCCGCGCCTTTCGCTGTCCCGGTCGCTGCGCCTCGCGGCCTCGGTAGCTGCCCGGCCTTTTTCACCGGTCGCGGTCGAGCTTGCTCTCGACGCTGTTGCGTCTCCCAGCCCGCTTGCAGCCCGGTCTCTCACTCTGGCTGCGTTTGCATTCGCTGCGGTCTCTCACACCGGCTGCGTTTGCATTCACCGCGGCTTCCGTGCCTTACGCTGCCCCAGTCTCAGCGCCTCTGGCCCCGACTTCTGTCCGGCTCTTTTCCCCGGCCATGGTCGAGTTCTCCGCCCTTATATCCTCCGTTTTTCTTTCTCCCCTACTCACAGTCAACGTGGCCGACTTGCTGCTCGTCGCTGATCGGCTTACCCACCACCGTGATAGAAGGGATGATCACTGCCTGTTGCTGATGGAAGGCTTCGTGTCAGAATTCTTCCTTTGCTCTGCAGACCCGAGTCTTTTCTCAGCAGAATGATGAGGGCGGATGCCTCTTCTCGACGCCCGTTAAACTGCCTTGGATGTATCTCTGCCGCAGGGTAAGATCGTAATCGTCGCCACTGTTAAGCCTGTGTGTTATATTGAGAATTACTACACAGACCACAAGAGTAAAATTTAACAGGTCTTTACTGGTTGAAGGTCAGGGCGGAACTGCCCAATAAATCATTACACAGCACTTATATACCGGTGTGGTCACCGCCGGTATTACAGTATACAGCAGCCAAGATAAAGTAGTGCAACTCTTAAAATAGTTCTCTTAAAGGTGGAACGGTTACATACACTACAGCGCTGCTCGGATGCCATTTTCAAGCCAAATCGGCACCCATAGCACCCAAATCAGTGTGCGTAACAAGATGTCTCAGGAAATGTCTACAAGCAGTTGGAAGAAAATAATTTAGATCTGCCAGCCAGTGTGTTCTGACCTTGAATCATTAGCACGTCCCATGAAGTTCCTCTCACTGGACTCACACATGCTTTAAGCCAAAGTCCTCTTTCTGGCATTCACATAAATATTTGTCCAAATTCCCCAGGCTCAGACTCTCAACTGGCACCAAGCTCTGAGGCACAATCTCAGGCAAACTCATCTATCTCTCTCCTTCCCTCTCTCTTGCTCTTTCTCTAACACACTCCCTCAATCTTGTATCAGCTCGTTCTCTCCTGTTTCTGTTGCTAGCTGTGGAGGCAGATTGAAATCATATTATCAGTAAAGGTGGTGAGAATATAAATAGTTTTGTTTAAACTTAGTGCATTTTTATGATTTAAGAAATGTCTATAAACTTAAAGAATTATAAAATTGATTAAATGTCACAGTATACTCTCCACTTGCCTGGATGAGTGCAGCTCCAATAACACTCAAGAAGCTCGACACCATCCAGGACAAAGCAGCTCGCTTGATTGCGGGATTCTAGTTATGAAGTAAATAGAAAATTTAAAACACAAATATTTGATTATTGCTACCTCAATGAAAGCAATCCCCCATAATAAAATCTTGCATAGCCTAATTCCTAAGAATGAACTGAACGAGGCTCACAGTAAAGTGGAATTATGCTCCGTTTTGAAAAGAGGTCATTGTGCTACCCTTAAAACCACAGGGCCTGTAAACTGCGACCGCATGCCAGTCTTTTTATTCGCAAAGCCATAAACCATGAAGGTGCATGTTCCTATGTTTATTTAAAATAGAATTAAAGGTTAACTATGATTTCTGTACATTTTCCAGCCAGTGGAACTATTTAACACCTTAAAAGAACACTACACCTTTTTGTTTCAGGTTATATTTTAAAACCATTAAAAGTATAATTTTCCTAAATCTAATCCTAAAAAAATATTACAAAAATTGAAACAAAGCCAAAGCTGTTGAAGTGTGTCAATATGTACTTTTTGGGTTGTTTGGGCACAAAGCTTAGAGAGGTGGGCAATATGTAACCTTTTCTGGACTGAACAGATTAAAGTCCCTTCTATTTGAAGATTCACCCTTCCTATTTCAAGTGCAATCATGATCAACAATACCTTCATAGTGTTCAACATCCCTCTCAGTATTTCCTGCAATATACGCTCTCAGCAATGCACACTTTCAACCTATTTCATCAGTAGCATCAATTCAATCTATATTATACCTGTTCTGGTTCACAGTTCACAAAATACTTATGATGAGGAAGCCCATTTTGATTTAACTTATTTAACATTATTCTTCACCCCACCCATTTTCTTCTTCCATTCAGATAGCACGGACCAGAAGCTCAAGCATCTCCTGAATGGCAGGCAATCCCTCAATTCCTGTTCTTCTTCAATTTCTTCTGATCCTATCTATCCTAGGTTCACTTTTTGCCAGAGTTTCACATCACTTCTCACCTTCCATTTTCTGACCCTAAACAATCAGTCTGCAAAAAGGGTCTTAGCTTCATTCCCCATGTACCCCTACATCAACAAACTCTGAGCTAAACATAATGTTGAACTTTTCAGGCAATGTGCCCCATCCTTTCAAAACCACCATCATCAACCACAGCCTCAAAAAGCCCAATCTCAACCCCTCCGTCCTTGCAAAGTACCACCCCATCTCCAATCTCTTTTCCCTTTCCAGTCCGTGAATGTTTTGTCGCCTTACAAATCCATGCCCAACTCTTCCACAATTCCTTGTTTAAATTTCTCCAATTATTCCTGCCACAGCAGCAAAATAGCCCTAAATACAGTCATTCTGTGTGACTGTGACCATGGTGCACTATCTCTCTTTGTCCTCCTCAACTTTTCAGTGGTCTTTGATACAGTCGAGCACACCATTCTCCTCCAACATCTCTCTTACCATTGTCCATTCATTGTTTGATCGGAGGGCATTCAGAGTCAATCATGTATTGTGGGACTGGGGCCACATGTAGGCCAGATCAGGTAGGGGTGACAAGTCCCTTCTCTGAAGGATATTAGTGAACCAGTTGAATCCGCCAAGGATCCGTCCTTAGGCTTCTGTTTTCCTGATCTACATCTGCCCCTTGGTGACTTCCTCCACAGATATGCAGTCAGGTTCCACATTTTTTAAAATTCATTCCTGGAATGTAGGTGCCACTGGCAAGGCCAGCATTTATTGCCCATCCCTAAATGCCCTTGAGAAGGTGGTGGTGAGCCGTCTTCTTGAACCGCTGTAGTCATTGTGGTGAAGGTACTCCCATAATGCTGTAAGGGAGGGTTCCAGGATTTTGACTCAGCGACAATGAAGGAATGGCGATATATTTCCAAGTCAGGATTGTTAAATCCGTGAATCTTGAGGTATGGTGTTCTTCAATAAATAGACGGAGACTGCAGATGAACAATCAACAGGTGTTTACTGGATGAGGGTATTCTAAAAACTAACAGTACAGATCCCTACTCAGGGTTTATATACAGGTGTGGTCACTGCCTGTACTACAGTATACAGGAGCTGTAAAAGTAGTTCTCCTCTTAAAGGTACATACACGACAATTCCTCCCCTTTTAGATTAACAGTACCATAACATTCATTTAACAGTTAACACTTTTAACATGCACATTAACTGAAACAGTCCATTTATAAATTCAGTCTTTGGGGCGGCTTCCTGATCCTTTCTGGATAGCGCCTTTCCTGAGTGTCTTGCTCTTGGTGCGGAGGCGATTCTGGCCCCCTCTCGTCGGTTAGTTCATCAGCTTCCGATGCTACTGCTTCTGGGGTAGATGCTACCGGTATGTCGGGTTCATCACCAGGTACGCGAGACATGGGGTTGACTCGTTCCTGTGACGCTAGGATCTGGTCAACATGGCGTCTCACAATGTTCTCCCCAACATCCACTGTGTACATTATTGGCCCCTGCCGTGTGCATATCGTTCCTGGTTGCCATTTCTCTGTTCGGTAGTCGCGGGCCAAGACTGGTTGTCCTACATTGAAGCTCCTTGTCGGCTTCTCATTGATGTGCTGGAATTGCTTATTCTCAACATTTCTTCGTACATTTGGTCTGAGCAAATCCAGACGAGATCTCAACCTTCGGTTAAAGAACATCATGGCCGGGGTCTGGTTGGTAACTGCATGTGTCGCATTTCTGTAGGCTAACAGGAAATTGTCCACCTTATGCTGCAGTGGAATGTCGTCATCGCACATGGCCCTTACTGCCTTTTTAAAGGTTTGTACAAACCTCTCAGCCAATCCATTTGTGGCTGGATGATACGGGGCGGATGTGTAATGCCTTACCCCATTCCTTCTCATAAATTTCCGAAACTCTTCGGACACAAACTGTGGTCCGTTATCAGAGCAAATCTGCTCTGGCAAGCCGTTCCTGGCAAATATGGTCCGTAGGACTGCAATCGTATTCTCCGTAGTGGTGGAGGACATTTTGATCACCTCAGGCCATTTCGAGTGCGCATCCACTGCTATTAAGAACATTGAGTCCATGAATGGACCAGCAAAATCAATATGCACCCGTTGCCATGGAGAGGAGGGCCACTCCCATGGGTGTAGAGGGGCATGTGGTGGTGCATTTTGGACCTTCTGGCATCCTGAGCAGCTCTTTGTTAGGTCCTCGATTTGTTGATCGATCCCCGGCCACCACACATAAGCCCTAGCAAGATTTTTCATTTTCACCACTCCCAGATGGCCTTCGTGAAGCTCATTGAGCACTCTCTGCCTTAACTTGGGTGGAATTACCACTCGGGATCCACACATCAATGTCCCCTGGCATACTGACAGCTGTTCTCTTCTGGATGAGAATGCTGGCAACAGTGAGTCACCATGTGTTGGCCATCCCTTCACCGTCAAATCATATACACGAGACAGTGTCGGATCATTTCGGGTCTCCTTCTCTATATCCGCGTTAGTTACTGGCAAGCGTTCAATTATAGTTGAATAAAATATTTTGACAGGGTCCACTGCTGGTACTTCCTCCGCAGTAGGCAGTGGCAGGCGTGATAGCCCATCAGCGTTTCCATGCTGTTTCGTGCCCTTATACTCTATTTCATATTGGTTCGCCCCTAGAAAAAGGGACCATCTTTGTAGCCGTTGCGCAGTCATCACCGGAATGCCCTTCTTTGGATTAAAGATGGAGACAAGTGGTTGGTGGTCAGTTAGCAAGGTGAACTTCTGCCCGTGCAGATAGTGGTTGAACTTTTTCACTCCCCACACTAGGCTGAGGGCCTCCCTGTCAATCTGGGTGTAGTTGCGCTCGGCTGAGGTTAGTGACCGAGACGCAAAGGCTACTGGCCTCTCCAAACCATCTGGGAATTTGTGCGACAGCACCGCTCCAATACCATAGGGTGATGCATCACACGCCAACCGAATTGGTAGTGCTGGGTTGAAATGAGCCAACAACTCTTTTGATGTGATCAATTCTTTGCACTTCTGGAAAGCTCGTTTACATTCGTCATTCCACTTCCATGGTACCCCCGTTTGCAGTAGGGTGTTCAGTGGGTGTAATACTGTAGACAAATTTGGCAAGAACTTATGGTAGTAGTTCACCAGCCCGAGGAACGGCCTCAGTTGTGACACATTTTCCGGTGCTGGAGCCTTGACTACTATATCAATCTTTTCAGGGAACTTATGTAACCCCTCTTCATCAATAACGTGGCCACAATACTGTTATGTTCATTAATAAATAGACATTCTTATTATGAACACAGCTAGCTTCTAGCTAGTCATTTATTCAGTACACGTTCTCTAGGTACAGTATCTGTAGAGATGCAGCATGTGTGCTCCTGTGTGTAGGCTGCCATCTTGACTGTTGCCTTGTGGGTAGCCTAGTGCCTCATGGGTAATGTAGTCTTAATACATATACAGCTGGGTAGTGTAGTCTTGTACATACAGCTATGTCCAGCTCTACAGCTCCACCTAGTGTCCACTATAGAATGACATGTTATTGATCGTTACATCCCCCTTTCTTTGAGGTTTAACAAAATCAATATCAATCAACTTTCAAGAAAACAATAAAGATAATATCAGTAACACTTTTGTTAGTGCTCTATAAACATAAACATTTTCAAAACAGTCAACACATTTTCAAAGCTTTACATTGTACTCAAAGATTAAGTCTATCAGGCTTTTTTACTTCACGTGTGGATCTTCTCAACACGGGTAAGTCTGATGTGTCTTCATGAGATTGTTCTGGCGGTGAATGACAAGATGCAGTTGCGGCATTGTCATCAATCTGCTCTTGTATAGATCGAGGTCTCCTTGCGATCTTTGCTTGGAGAGGGTTTCAGTGTTTCCTTCACTCTTCATGCCATAACTCTCAATGTAGTCAATGCACTCTCGAAAAACTGCTGGCAGTTGGATCCCATCATACAGCATAGTCCTCTCAGCAGCCTCGGCTAATGGAACACCAAAGATTGGCCTGAGGGAGGAAGGAGTATCCACCGGAACTGCTTCCTGCTCTGGTGCAGGCTTCTTCTTTTTCTTTATCTCTTTCCACTGCTTAACAACATCTGCTGCGGTTATATCTTTGGACTTTTTCTCCTTGTGTTTTTCCTCTTTGTGCTTTTCTTCCTTTGGCTTCTCTTTGGCCTTAAAGTCTTTTTCTTTCTTCTTGGAGAAACTAGGCTTTTTGAAGACATAGATACCCTTTGGCCTTTTCATCCTTGATGGGCTCTCTGCTTCATCACCTGAGTCATCTGGTCTGCTTATGGCACAGTTTATACGGTAGACTCTCTTGACCAGTTCTAAGTCTTCACAAGCTTTGTCACCTGGTATCAAATCAAGTCTTTCAGCCACAACAGAAAACATGAGATGATGCACTTTGTCTTTGACTGTCACTTTAAGTCTGCATACACCTAAGCTATCTATTTTCTGTCCATTATAGCTCTTCAGTAGTACTGACTTTTTCTGTATTTTGGGCTTTTCTTTCATATTTTTTATGTCACTCATACTGATTAAGTTTGCTTTTGCCCCAGTGTCCAGTTTCAATGTAACTAATGCTCCATTTATCTGCAGTGGGATCATCCATTTGTCCACTTTTACTGCATTGACTTCATGTTCAGCATTGTCCATTTCTGAGGGCTGCACATTTTCTGTATCTTTTTTGATATCGTCACATGACACCATTCCTACAAAAAATGTCTCACTTAAATCAGTGTCCTCAATCACATTAACTTGTTGCCCTTTCGTTGTTTTTACTTTTGAAAAGCATTGTTTGGCAAAGTGATTCTTTCCATTACACTTTGTGCACATTTTTCCAAATGCTGGGCATTGTCTTAACTGGTGTTTGTAACCACAGCGTTTACAATTTAAAATTTCATCCTCCGATTGCTTTGCATTTCTGCCCTGCCCATGTTTCTTCCCTTTGTAGGACACAGCACCGACAGCAGCACTTACTACAACCGCATCATTATTGATTTCACTGAAAGTCTTCGCATGCTTTCGTGCTAGCTCACTGGCTTGGCATATTTTCACCGCATTTTCCAAATTTAGTTCGGTTTCTCTCAACAGACTTTTTTATCATGAATACCAAACACAATCTGGCCACGAATCATGGATGCTTTGAGCTCAGAGAAATTACATGTCTGTGCTTTCAGTTTCAGGTCAGTTATAAAGCTAACGAAAGTCTAATTTTGTTGCTGTGTCCGAGAACGGAAGATGTATCTTTCATACGTCTCTTTCTTTTTGGGAGAGCAATGTGCATCAAATTTTTTTAGCACATCTTCTAATTTTTCTCTGTTCTCTGCTGGATTAAATACAAATGTATTAAATACCTCTATCGCCTGTGGGCCTGCAACCGTAAGCAGCAACGCTATCTTCCTTGCGTCTGGGTTCGTACCGAATCCGATGGCTGCAATGTAGAGTTTGAATTGCTGTTTAAAAGTCTGCCAATTGTAGTCGATTTTTTCTGTGAGATTCAAACGCTCTGGTGGCTTCAAATTCTCCATGTCGCTTTGCACAATTTTCAGCAGATCTTCACCACCCTGGTACCATGTTATGTTCATTAATAAATAGACATTCTTATTATGAACACAGCTAGCTTCTAGCTAGTCATTTATTCAGTACACGTTCTCTAGGTACAGTATCTGTAGAGATGCAGCATGTGTGCTCCTGTGTGTAGGCTGCCATCTTGACTGTTGCCTTGTGGGTACTAGTGCCTCATGGGTAATGTAGTCTTAATATATATACAGCTGGGAAGTGTAGTCTTGTACATACAGCTATGTCCAGCTCTACAGCCCCACCTAGTGTCCACTATAGAATGACATGTTATTGATCGTTACAAATACAAGATCTGCTTCTGGAAAAACTCGCATTTGTGGCGATTAGCTCGGAGCCCATATTCCTTCAATCTAGTGAGCACCTGCTCCAGGTTGGCGAGGTGATCACTGTCATTTTCGCCCGTGACCAGGATGTCGTCCAAATAACACTGGGTCCCTGGAATCCCTTGCAGGACTTGATCCATTGCCCTTTGCCAAATAGCCGGAGCTGATGCTACCCCGAACACCAGCCGGTTGTATTGGTAGAGACCTTTGTGAGTGTTGATCATGAGTTATTGTTTCGAGGCTTCTTCTACCTCCATTTGCAGGTACGCCTGGGCCAGATCAATCTTAGTGAAGCGTTTTCCTCCAGATAGCGAGGTGAAAATATCTTCAATCCGCGGAAGCGGATATTGTACCGTGTGAAGGACTGGGTTCACTGTCACCTTAAAGTCCCCACAGATGTGAACCTTCTTTGGTTCCCCAGGCGTATTACTCAACGACCTCTTCATTACAGGAACGATGGGTGTAGCCCACTCGCTCCAGTCCACTTTGGACAGTACTCCTGAACGTTCCAAACCTTCCAGCTCTGCTTCAATGGCTGGGCGGATCGCATAAGGCACCGGTCTGGCCTTAAAAAACTTTGGGCTTGCATTTTCCTCTATTTTGATCGTCGCTGTTATACCTTTTAGTGTTCCGAGTCCCCGCTGGAACATTTCTTGTGCGTCAGTTAGCAGTTTTGACAGTCGTCCAGGTGTGACGTCGTCATCCTTTTTGGCCTTTTTGGCTTGTATGGAATGCCAATCTAACTGTATCTTCCGGATCCATTCACATCCTAGTAGTGGTGGTCCTCCATCTGGCAATACATATAGGTTCATTTTTGGTGTTTCCTTGCCGTTGTATATCACGTTCACCCTTATTTTTCCTTTGGGGTAGACTTTTTGCCCCATGTACGTCTTCAAGACAATCTCTGTATCTCTCAAGGGTATATGTGAGAATAGCCGCTTGTAGTCCCTTCGGTTTATGACTGTTAGGGCTGACCCTGTGTCCAATTCCATTTTCACTTGGACTCCGTCTATCTTGAGCGTGACCCAGATAGTTTGGTGATCCTCCATTTTGATTACATTATGTAGTTTCAGACAACCCAGCTCCTTGCTTCCGGAGTCTGTATCACTTTTCTGTTCGTCTGAACTACTCTCCGTCACCTTATGTACCTTTTTGTACTTCTCCTGTGGAGATTTCTTGCTGCTGATTTTCTTTCCCGACCTGCAGACTCTTGCTATGTGTCCTGCTTTTCCACACTGTCTGCACACTTGGTCCTTGAACCAACAATCCTTCTGGTCGTGTGTTGTTCTGCCGCAGCGATAACACTTCACTGCTCCATATGACATTTCATTGGTGCCATATTCTTGCGGTCTCCGTTGTATCTCTGCAGCACCCTGTGTGGCTGCTTTGTGTGATGCTGCCATGCTGAAAGCCTTGTCCAGCGTAAGATCCTTTTCTGATAGAAGCCGTTTCTGGGTTCCTTCACTTTGAAGCCCACACACAAACTTGTCCCTTAACGTATCTGCTAGTCCCATTCCAAACTGGCAGTGTATCGATAGCTTGCACAGTTCCGTTAAATACTCAGCATTACTTTCGTCTTTATGCTGGTTCCTTTTGTGAAACTTAAATCTTTCTGCTATCAGCAGCGGTGTGGGGTTTAAGTGGTCCTGTAGGATTGCCACTATGCTTTCAAAATCCTTATCCACTAGCTTTTCTGGGGTTACTAGGTTTCGCAGTAAGCCATACGTTTTTGCACCCATGGAATTCAACAATACCAGTGCTTTCCTGGCATCTGGCACTTCATTCGCCTTGCAGTACACTTCAATGCGTTCTACATATATCGCCCAATCTTCGACTTCATTGTCGAACGCTGTGACACTGCCACTCTTCGGCATCCTGGGTGTGGTTAGACTGGCTAAAAATGGCATCTCCCACGCTCTCCCTTCTTCTCCGCTGGCTCAAAATGGCATCTCCCGCGCTTCCCTTTCTTCCCGCGCTCGCCCTTCTTCTCCGCTGCGGCTTCAAAAATGGCATCTCCCGCGCTCTCCCTTCTTCTCCGCTGCGGCTCAAATGGCGTCTCCCGCGCTTCCTTTATTCCCCCGTGGACGCTGCTCAGCCCTTGAGCACTGGCTGCGCTCTGCGCGTTTTCCTGCACGCCTCTCTCGTTGACGCCGCTCGGTCCTGAACCCCAGCTGTGCTTTACCCTCTCTCTCTTTTTGTTTTCCGTCGATGCCGCTCGGTCTTCAACCCCCAGCTGCGCCCTGTGCACTTTACCCTCTCTCTTACCCCGTCGACGCTGCTCGGCCTTTTCTGTGCTGTCGGTCAGCTCCAGCCGCCGCTGTCCGGGAAGGGTCTGCGCCGTACCTGTTGCCAGCCTGTTGCGCTGGATCGTCGTGGCTGGAGAACCAAGCCCAGCTCTCAACAGCCTCCCCTGCGATGCTCAATCTCTGCTGGATGACTGGGCGGTTGCTCGTGGTCGACGCCCGTGCTTCTGGCCTCGACTTTCTTCCACTGTCCTCAAGGAGCGAATCCCTGGGAGGAAATGCAGAGTTGCAGGTAGGTTCGAATCTGCCTCGTCGCCACTGTTAAATCTGTGAATCTTGAGGTATGGTATTCTTCAATAAATAGACGGAGACTGCAGATGAACAATCAACAGGTGTTTACTGGATGAGGGTATTCTAAAAACTAACAGTACAGATCCCTACTCAGGGTTTATATACAGGTGTGGTCACTGCCGGTACTACAATATGCAGGAGCTGTAAAAGTAGTTCTCCTCTTAAAGGTACATACACTACAAGGATGATGTGTAACTTGGAGGGAAACTTGCAGGTGATAGTGTTCCCATGCGCCTGCTGCCTTTGTCCTTCTAGGTGGAAGAGGTCGCGGGTTTGGGAGGTGCTGCCAAAGAAGCCTTGGCGAGTTGCTGCAGTGCATCTTGTAGATGGTGCACACTGCAGCCACGGTACGCTGGTGGTGGAGGGAGTGAATGTTTAAGGTGGTGGATTGGATGCTAATCAAGCGGGCTGCTTTGTCCTGGATGGTGTCAAGCTTCGTGAGTGTTGTTAGAGCTGCACTCATCCAGGCAAGGGGAGAGTATTCCATCACACTCCTGACCTGTGCCTTGTAGATGGTGGAAAGGCTTTGGGAGTCAGGAGTTGAGACACTCGCCATAGAATACCCAGCCTCTAACCTGCTCTGGTAGCCGCAGTATTTATGTGGCCGGTCCAGTTAAGTTCCTGGTCAATGGTAAAGCATATTGATGGTGGGAGATTTGGCGATGGTAACAACAACAATAGCAACAACTTGTATTGATATAGCACCTTTAACATAGAAAAACATCCCAAGGCGCTTCACAGGAATATTATAAGACAAAAAATTTGACACCAAGCCACATAAGGATAAATTAGGGCAGGTGACCAAAAGCTTGGTCAAAGAGGTAGGTTTAAAGGAGTGTCTTAAAGGAGGAAAGAGAGGCAGAGAGGCGGAGAGGTTTAGGCATGGAATTCCAGAGGTGAGGGCCTAGGCAACAGGAGGCACGGCCACCAATAGTTGAGCGATTATAATCAGGGATACTCAAGAGGGCAGAATTAGAGGAGCGCAGATATCTCGGGGGGTTGTGGGGCTGAAGGAGATTACAGAGGTAGGGAGGGGCGAGGCCATGGAGGGATTTGAAAACAAGGATGAGAATTTTGAAATTGAGGCGTTGCTTAACCGGGAGCCAATGTAGGTCAGCGAGCACAAGGGTGATAGGCAAACGGGACTTGGTGCGAGTTAGGACACTGGCAGCCGAGCTTTGGATCATCTCAGGTAGAATGTGGGAGGCCAGCCAGGAGTGCGTTGGAATAGTCAAGTCTAGAGGTAACAAAGGCATGGATGAGGGTTTCAGCAGCAGATGAGCTGAGGCAAGGGCGGAGACGGGCGATGTTACGGAGGTGGAAATAGGCGGTCTTAGTTATGCTGCGGATATGTGGTCGGAAGCTCATTTCAGGGTCAAATATGACACCAAGGTTGCGAACAGTCTGGTTCAGCCTCAGACAGATGTTAGGTAGAGGGATGGAGTCAGTGGTTAGGGAATGCAGTTTGTGGCGGGGACCAAAAACAATGGCTTCGATCTTCCCAATATTTAACTGGAGAAAGTTTCTGCTCATCCAGAACTGGATGGTGGACAAGCAGTCTGACAATTTAGAGACTGTGGAGGGATTGAGAGAAGTGGTAGTTGTTGTGTATGTACCTTTTAAGAGAATAACTGGTCTCAGACTGCAGTACCGGCAGTGACCACCCCTGTATAAAAGGCGCTAGTGAGCCTCTGTTGTTTTCAGTTCTCGATTGACTTCCATCAATAAAGACTTGTTTTGTTCAACTCCTGCTGTCCGTGTCTCAATCATTAACGGACATAATACTGGTGACGAACAGATACGAACTTACCTACAGTCTGCACCACCTCCTGGGATCCATTCCTACAGCGAAGTGAGCAGAGGTCGAGGCCAGAAAGAAAAGAAAGTAAGAGGCAGTAGAAATGGGCGTCGACCGTGGGCATCCGCCCCTGTGTTAGCGGAGTTGAAGATTGCTGGAGAAGCTGTCGAAAGCGGGGCCTGGTTCCTGTCGACGGTGCTTCAGCTAATCGGGCTGGTGGCAGGTAGTACACTGATCCTTCCTGGGCTGCGGCGGTCGCAAACTCGAGCGGGTGGCTTGCAACGGGGCCGAGCAGCGTTGTCGGGAAGAAGAGAGAGAGAGGGTGGAACACACAGGGCGCGGCCGGGGCTACGAAGCCGGGCTGCGTATAGACCCGAGAAGAGGGAGGCAAGAGTCCCACAGGGTTGTTCCACGACAGGAAAATAATAAAAAAAGAAATATTAAATGCGCAAGAAACCGCGAGGAGCTTCAGGTTGCAACGGGAACCGCGGAAAGCAGCGCTAGCAACAGCAGGGAAGAAGGCAAAGCGCAGGAGGCGCCATCTTAATCAGCGGGGAAGAAGGCAAAGCGCTGGAGGCGCCATTTTGTTAAATCGGGGAAGAAGGCAAAGCACGGGAGGCGCCATTTTAGATTTGCAAGATGCCGAAGACTGGCTGTATCACTGCTTTTGATAATACAACAGAGGACTGGACAACGTATGGGGAAAGAGTCGAGGTATATTTCGAGGCAAACGAAATAGCTGATGAGAAAAAGGCATCGGTATTGCTAAACTTAATGGGCGCTAGAACGTACGGCCTATTGCGGGACCTGATTACTCCAACCAAACCAAAGGCGAAGAGTTTTAACGAAATTGTTGCTGTCCTACAGGAACACCTAAACCCTGCACCGCTGTTGATAGCAGAAAGATTTAAATTCCACAGGAGAACTCAGCATAAAGATGAGAGCAATGCTGAGTACCTTACGGAACTACGCAAGCTATCAAAGCACTGCCAGTTCGGAGAAGGACTGGCAGATACCATACGGGACAAATTTGTCTGTGGACTCCTGAGTGAAGGAACACAGAAGAAGTTACTCTCAGAGAAAGAGCTGACGCTAGATAAGGCTTTCAGCGTGGCAGTATCGTATGAAGCAGCAGCCAGGGGAGCTGCAGAAATTCAACAAAAAACACAGGAATACGGCACCCACGAAATGACACGGGGATTTGCAAAATGTTATCGCTGCGGCAGAACTAACCATGACCAGAAGGACTGCTGGTCCAAAGACAAAATATGCAGGCAATGCGGAAAGATGGGACACATTGCACAAGTTTGCAGGTCTGGGAAGAAGACCAGCGACAACAAAAAGGCTACTAAGGGACCGTACAAGAAAGTACAAAAGATGACGGACAGTAGTTCCGAAGACCAGATGAGCGATAGTGAATCCGGGAACAGGAGACTAAGCTGCCTCAAACTTCACAATGTAATCGCAAAAGAGGATCACCGAACCATTTGGGTCACCCTCACGATAGCAGGGTCCCAAGTTAAAATGGAATTGGATACAGGATCAGTGCTAACCGTCATGAATCGACGAGACTACAAGCGGCTATTCTCACACATATCCTTGAGAGAGACATCCATCGTCTTGACGACGTATACGGGGCAAAAAGTATACCCCAGAGGAAAAATAAGGGTGCCTGTCGAATACAACGGCAAGAAAATACGGAAATTGTATCTCTACATACTGCCAAATGGTGGACCACCGTTATTGGGACGTGAATGGATCAGGAAGATAAACTTAGATTGGCACTCCATTCATGCAATGACGGTGGACGGTAAAAAAGATGAAGACGTCACTCCTGGACAATTGTCAACAATCTTAGCTAACGCCAAAGAGGTATTTCAACAAGAACTGGGCACGCTTAAAGGCGTAACCGCCTCGATAAAAATAGAAGAGAATGCAGTTCCCAAGTTTTTCAAAGCAAGACCGGTACCATATGCAATTCGCCCAGCCGTCGAGGCAGAGCTGGAGAATCTGGAGAAGGCAGGCGTGTTGTCTAATGTCGACTGGAGCGAGTGGGCGACACCCATCGTTCCTGTCATGAAGAAAACTTTAAGCAATAAGTCTGGGGAGCCAAGGAAGATTCGCATCTGTGGGGATTTCAAGGTGACGGTGAACCCAGTCCTTCACACAGTACAATATCCTCTTCCAAGGATAGAAGACATCTTCGCCTCACTGTCTGGAGGGAAGCGTTTTACAAAAATTGACCTAGCACAAGCATATTTGCAGATGGAGGTTGAAGAGTCCTCTAGGAAGTATCTCACGATAAACACTCACAAAGGTCTTTACCAGTATCATCGATTGGTATTCGGAGTAGCATCGGCTCCGGCGATATGGCAAAGAGCGATGGAACACGTCCTGCAAGGGATTCCGGGGACTCAGTATTACTTGGACGACATCCTTGTGACAGGTGAAGATGACAGTGAACACCTTAACAACCTAGAACAGGTGCTCACTAGACTACGGGAACATGGGCTACGAGCCAACCGCCCCAAGTGCGAGTTTTTTAAGAAACAGATACCGTATTGTGGCCACGTGATTGATGAAGAGGGGTTACATAAGTCCCCCGACAAAATTGAAGCGGTTGTTAAGGCCCCAGCACCTGAAAATGTGTCGCAACTGAGGTCATTCCTCGGATTGGTGAATTACTACCATAAGTTTTTGCAGAATTTGTCGACAATTCTGCACCCACTGAATGCCCTGCTACGAACGGGGGTAGCATGGAAATGGAGCGATGATTGTATGCGGGTCTTTCAGAAGAGTAAGGACTTAATCACTTCAAGGGAAGTATTGGCTCACTACAACCCAGCACTGCCGATCAGACTGGCGTGTGATGCATCTCCCTACGGCATTGGGGCGGTACTGTCACATAAATTCCTTGATGGTTTAGAGAGGCCGATAGCTTTTGTGTTATGCTCGTTAACTTATGCCGAGCGTAACTACGCCCAGATTGACAGAGAGGCCCTCAGCCTAGTGTGGGGGGTGAAGAAGTTCAATCACTACCTGCACGGTCAAAAATTTACTCTACTAACCGATCATCAACCTCTTGTCTCCATTTTCAACCCTCAGAAGGGCGTACCGATAATGACAGCACAACGGCTGCAGAGGTGGTCCCTTTTCCTAGGGGCACACCAATATGACATCGAGTACAAAGGAACTAAACAGCATGGGAATGCTGATGGATTGTCACGCCTACCGTTGCCGACGGTGGAAGAAGAAAACCTTGCAGTGGATCCAATGGAGTTATTCCACTCGACCATAGTCAAATGTCTCCCTGTGACGAATGCAAACATAGAAAAGGAAACACGGAATGACCCGACACTATCACGGGTCTATGATTTAACAGTGAAGGGATGGCCAGCACATGGCGAACCACTGCTGCCAGCATTCTCGCCGAGAAGAGAACAGCTGTCAGTGTGCAGAGGAACCTCGATGTGTGGATCCAGAGTAGTAATTCCACCTAAGTTGATGGATAGAGTGCTCAATGAGCTTCATGAGGGTCATCTGGGTGGGGTAAAAATGAAGAACTTAGCCAGAGCGTTTGTGTGGTGGCCGGGAATCGATAGAGAAATCGAAGAGATGACCAAGAGCTGTGCAGGATGCCAGAAGGTCCAAAACGCCCCACCACAAGCTCCTCTGCATCCATGGGAGCGGCCCTCATCTCCATGGCAAAGGGTGCACATTGATTTTGCTGGTCCCTTCATGGACTCGCTGTTTTTAATTGCGGTGGATGCACATTCAAAGTGGCCAGAGGTAATAAAAATGTCCTCAACCACCACGGAAAAAACTATGACAGTTTTACGAACCATATTCGCCAGGAATGGGCTGCCTGAACAGATTTGCTCTGACAATGGACCACAGTTTGTGTCTGAAGAGTTCCGGAGGTTCTTAAAGAACAATGGTGTTAAGCATTACACATCTGCCCCATATCATCCAGCCACTAATGGATTGGCCGAGAGGTTTGTCCAAACATTCAAGAAAGCTATCAAGGCAATGTGTAATGAAGATATACCTCTACAACACAAGGTGGACAACTTCTTGTTTGCCTACCGGAATGCGACACATGCGATTACCAACCAAACTCCAGCCATGATGTTCTTCAATCGAAGACTACGATGCCGCTTGGATTTGGTTAAGCCAAACGTCCGAAGAGATGTGGAGAACAGGTAGTTTCAGAATATGAATGAAAGGCCGACCAGGAGTTTTAAGATAGGTCAACCAGTTTTGGCCCGGGACTACCGCACTGAGAAATGGCAGCCAGGGACGATTTGTACACGGCAAGGACCTCTCATGTATACCGTGGACATAGGAGAGAGCATTGTAAGACGCCATGCTGACCAGATCCTAGAGTCACTGGAAAACGTCAACTCCACACCACAATCTGATACACCTGGCAATGAAATCGACGTACCAATTGCAACTACCGCAGAACAGGTGATATTGGAAGCAGATGAACCAAACAACGACATTGATCCCGACTCAACATTGCCAGAAGAACCTAATACCCCAAAGAGGCGTTATCCAGACAGAATCAGGAAGGCTCCTCAAAGACTGAACTTATAATTGCTTAAGCTTAACCGATGTATCTAACAACCGTAATTGTGATTGTAATTAGTTATCATTTATTTGTTAAATGAATGTTATGTACTGTTTATCTAAAAGGGGAGGAATTGTTGTGTATGTACCTTTAAGAGAATAACTGGTCTCAGACTGCAGTACCGGCAGTGACCACCCCTGTATAAAAGGCGCTAGTGAGCCTCTGTTGTTTTCAGTTCTCGATTGACTTCCATCAGTAAAGACTTGTTTTGTTCAACTCCTGCTGTCCGTGTCTCAATCATTCACGGACATAATAGTAATGAGGTAGAGCTGGGTGTCATCAGCATATATGTGGAAACAGACACTGGCCCAGTAATTCGGGTCCAAATGCATGAGTACGGTCTGGGTACTCACGCATCTGGCCGGATGAAATGCCGGCGTTCAGGAAACACCGTGCATGCGGGGAACGCCGGCATTTCCAGTCCTCTGAACGAAGGGGTTCAGAGGCACAGCGCATGCGACTGCACAGGCAGCGCGTGCGCAGTGAACTTCGTCAATTTCATTCATGGATTCAGTGAGGGTAAGTCCTTACAAGTTACACTTGAAAAAAGCATGTGTAAAGTTGCCCCAAGGCTGTGGAGGAAGATATATTTTATCGTGGAGCTTCTGAAAGGCAATATTTTTGTTTGGGAAAGGGAGGAAAATTATTTTAAGAAATGCTGAGGTTAGTTTTAAAGTTTTAATTTTTTTTTTTTAAACGGGTTTTCAGTACGGTAGGTAGAAGGAGCAATTGTGGCTGTGTGAATTGAATGTGAGAATGAGTGTTCTAAAATGAGTAATGTAACATTTCCATCACTTTTAAGAAAGAAACTTTTCATCAGTAATAAGTAATTATGTATGTATGTCCGCATATATTCCTTTACGTATATGTATGTATGTTTTATATTCCTTTACTTATGTATATGAATGTATGTTTTTAATTATGATTTTCCAATAAGTTACTTTCTCTGAAAGTCATAATTAAATACATACATTCATACACATAAGTAAAGGAATATATACATACACGCAAAGGAATATATACAGACATACATACATAATTACTTAAAAGAATATATTACTGATGAAAAGTTTCTTTCTTAAAAATGTTGGAGTCATTTTCACATTTAATAAACACAGCAAATTCAATTCACATAGCCACAATTGATCCTTCTACCTACAGTACTGAAAACCCATTTTAAAAAACAAAAATAAACTTTAAAACTTACCTCAGCATTTCTTAAAATAACTTTCATCCCTTTCCCAAACAACCGCAGCCTCTGGAGCAACTGTACTCATGCTTTTTTCATGTGTAAGTTGTAAGGACTTGACCTCACTGAAAGCATGAATGAAAGCGGCGAATTTTACTGCGCACGCGCTGCCTGTACAGTCGCACGCGTTCTGCCTCTGAACCCCTTCGTTCAGAGGACAGGAAATGCCGGTTTTCCCCGCATGCACTGTGCATGCTGAAAACCGGCATTTCCTCCGGACAGACGCGTAAGTACCCCGACCGTACTCGCGCGTTTGGAAGGGAATTACTGGGCCAACATTTTACATGTCAATAAAATGAAAAATTTAACAATTGCACGATTTGCCCCCTCGCATCTGCAACTGAGGGTCCAAGGAGGTGCATTGCACAACAGGTCATCGTCGTACGTATCCTCACACTGTTCCCTTTCAGGAACTGTATGAAGTGGTGGAAGGATTTCTGGCCACGTTAACACTCCTTCCGTGACCATAACCATCTTCATACCAGCCATTAGAGTGGTTAGTCCTATGGCGTGAGGGTTTTACGGGCTCCCACAACCCATCTGAGGGGGGGGGCCACCCACACCCGCGGACGCAAGTATCCCGCTGGATGTCCACCCAGAATTTATAGTTGGAGCTCCGACTCCACTTGCCGGGACTGTCTGGAGCGGGGTTCGAAACCCTACTCCTTCTGGCCCAGCGGCGGGGATGCTTACCGCTACGCAAAAGGCCCACTCCAAGCAAAAGGTGACACCCATACGTTTCCTGTGCCTTTTCCCTCCCCGTGACTGGAGCCCTATGCTGCCACTTGAAAGACCAAGCTATCATCTGTCTTTTTTGCGGCGCCTTTGACTTCTCATTACCAATGATGAGCAGGCGCTGCGCCGCCACCTCGTTGAGGAGATTGCTGAGGTCATCATCAGTTCAATTGTGAGTTCTTTTAATGCCGTGAATTGTGCTCATTCCAGCCATTTCACGTTGCTAATCGGATTGGGCCTTTGGCGTAGCGGTAGGATCCCCGCCGCTGGGCCAGACAGGGTAGGGTTTCGAACCCCGCTCCAGACAGTCCCGACAAGTGGAGTCGGAGCTCCGGCTCTAAATTCTGGGTTGACATCCAGTGGGATATTTGCGTCTGTGGGTGTGGGTGGCCCCCCCTCCTTGTATAGCTTGTGGGAGCCCGTAAAACCCTCCCGCCATAGGACTAACCACCCTAATGGCTGGTTCAAAGATGGTTACGGTCACGGAATGAGTGTTAATCACGGCCATAAATCCTTCCACCACTTCATACAGTTCCCCAAAGGGAACAGTGTGAAGACACGTATGACGACGACATTGCTATATACATAAATGGAATTTAAAAAATTATTTTAGGGCTTTTAAAAGTCTTTAAATTGCTTTAATTCTGTTTAAAACTACTTCAGATTCTTCAAAATAATGTAAACGTTTTTAAAAGTTTATAAAAGTTACCAAAAGCTTCATAAAAATACCAAAAACCTATTTAAAATGCTGCTTTGCATGTAAAAATGCTTAGCAGCTTGTGAGAAACATTGGGGGCGTGTCCTATTAAACTGAGACCTCAAGGGGCGTGTCTCACTTGCACAGCGCGCTCCAGGCTTCGCGCTGGCTGCACTCCTGGGCGGCGTGACGTCAGACGCTGCCCGGGATTCTTCTTTTTCAAACACGAATTCCAGGCGTCCCTGGAGGTGAAATGTCAGCGTGTCGGGTAAGTGCATATCAGGGGCTTGCACGCGCGGCAAGCCACCGACCCGAATTACTGGGCCACTGTGTTTTTGGATGATGTCGCCAAGGGGCAACATGTAGATGAGAAAAAGGAGGGGCCAAGGATAGATCCTTGGGGGACACCAGAGGTAATGATGCAGGGGTGTGAAGAAAAGCCATTGCAGGTGATTCTCTGGCTATGATTAGATAGATAAGGATGGAACCAGACGAGTTTCATTTGTTGAATGTCAAGGGGCAGTGGTTAGACTCTCGCTTGTTGAAGATAGTCATTAAATGGCACTTGTGTGGCATGAATGTTACTTGCCACTTATCAGCCCAAGCCAGAATGTCATCCAGGTCCTGTTGCATACGGGCATGGACTGCTTCATTATCTGAGGAGTTGTGAATGGAACTGAACACTGTGAACATCCCCATTTCTGGCCTTATGATGGAGGGAAGGCCATTGATGAAGCAGCTGAAGATGGTTGGGCCTAGGACACTGCCCTGAGGAACTCCTGCAGCGATGTCCTGGGGCTGAGATAATTGACCTCCAACAACTACAACCATCTTCTTTTGTGCTAAGTATGACTCCAGCCAGTGGAGAGTTTTCCCCCGATTCCCATTGACTTCAATTTTACTAGGGCTCCTTGATGCCACACTCGGTCAAATGCTGCCTTGATGTCAAGGGCAGCCACTCTCTCCTCACCTCTGGAATTCAACTCTTTTGTCCATATTTGGACCAAGGCTGTAATGATATCTGGATCCAAGTGGTCCTGGCAGAACCCAAACTGAGCATTGGTGAGCAGATTATTGGTGAGTAAGTGCCGCTTGATAGCACTATTTCTACATCTTCCATCACTTTGCTGATGATTGAGAGTAGACTGATGGGCCAGTAATTGGCCGGATTGGATTTGCCCTGTTTTTTGTGGACAGGACATACCTGGGCAGTTTCCACATTGTTGGGTAGATGCCAGTGTTATAGCTGTACCGGAACAGCTTGGCTAGAGGCATGGCTAGTCCTGGAACACAAGTCTTCAGCACGACAGCTGGGATGTTGTCAGGGTCCATGGCCTTTGTTGCATCCAGTGCGCTCAGCCGTTTCCTGATATCACATGGAGTGAATCGCATTGGCTGAAGATTGGCTTCTGTGATGGTAGGGACCTCAGGAGGAGGCCGATTTGAATCATCCACTCGGCACTACTGGCTGAAGATGGTTGCAAACGCTTCAGCCTTGTCATTGACACTCGCATGCTGGGCTCCGTCATCATTGAGGATGGGGATATTCATGGAACCTCCTCCTCCCGTTAGTTGCTTACTTGTCCACCACTGGATGTGGCAGGACTGCAGAGCTTTGATCTGATCCATTGATTGTGGGATTGCTTAGCTCTGACTATAGCATGCATGTAGTCCTGTGTTGCAGCTTCCCCAGGTTGGCACCTCATTTATAGGTATGCCTGGTGCTGTTCCTGCACTCCTCATTGAGCCAGGGTTGGTCTCCTGGCTTGATGGTAATGGCAGAGTGAGGGATATGCCGGGCCTGAGGTTACAGATTGTGGTGGAATACAAATCTGCTGCTGCTGATGGCCCACAGCGCCTCATGGATGCCCAGTTTTGAGCTGCTAGATCTGTTATGAATCTATCCCATTTAGCATGTTGGTAGTGCCACTCAACACGATGGAGAGTGACCTCAGTGTGAAGACAGGATTTCGTCTCCACAGTGACTGTGCGGTGGTCACTGCCACCAATGCTGTCATGGACAGATGCATCTACGACAGGTAGATTGCTGAGGAGTGGATCAAATAGGTTTTTCCCTCATGTTGGTTCACTAACCACTTGCCACAGTCCTAGTCTGGCAGCTGTGTCCTTCAGGACCCGACCAGCTCGGTCAATAGTGGTGCTACCGAGCCACTCTTGGTGATGGACGTTGAATTCCCCCACCCAGAGTACACTCAGTGCTTCTTCCAAGTGGTGTTCAAAATGGAGGAGTACTGATTCATCAGCCGAGGGCAGTAGGTGGTTAATCAGCAGGAAGTTTCCTTGCCCATGCTTGATCTGAAGCCATGAGACTTCATGGGGTCTGTAGTCAATGTTGTGGATTCTCAGCACCACTCCCTCCTGAATGTGCCGGTGGGACAGGGCATACCCAGATGGTGATGGAGGAATCTGGGACATTGGTTGAAAGGTATGATTCTGTGAGTATGACTATGTCAGAGTGTTGCTTGACGAATATGTGGAATAGCTCTCCCAATTTTGGCACAGTGAGATTCAACTGGGCTGGGTGTGTCCAAAGCTGGGGCCAAGTGGTCCGTCCAGTTTTATTCTTATTATTGTTTTTCGTAGCGGTTGTATACAACTGAGTGACTTGCTAGGCCATTTCAGAGGGTCAACCAAGAAGGCAAATGGTATGTTGGCCTTCATAGCGAGAGGATTCAAGCACAGGAACAAGGATGTCTTGCTGCAGTTGTACAGGGCCTTGGTGAGACCACACCTTGAGTATTGTGTGCAGTTTTGGTCGCCTTATCTGAGGAAGGATGTTCTTGCCATGAGGGAGTGCAGCGAAGATTCACCAGACTGATACCTGGGATGGCAAGAATGACGTATGAGGAGAGATTGGGTCGATTGGGCTTATACTCGCTGGAGTTTAGAAGGATGAGAGGGGATCTCATTGAAACTTATAAAATTCTAACAGGACTAGACAGAGGAAGGATGTTCCCGATGGCGGAGGAGTCCAGAACCAGGGGTCACAGTCTAAAGATAAGGGGTAAGCCATTTAGGACAAAGATGAGAAGGAATTTCTTCACCCAGAGAGTGGTGAACCTGTGGAATTCTCTACCACAGAAGGCAGTTGAGGTCAATTCATTAAATATATTCAAGAAGGAGTTAGATATATTTCCTTAAGGCTAAAGGGATCAAGGGATAAGGGGAGAAGACAGGGACAGGGTACTGAGTTTGGATGATCAGCCATGATCTCCTTGAATGGCAGAGCAGGCTCGAGGGGCCGAATGGCCTACTCCTGCTCCTATCTTCTATGTTTCTATTGCTGTGTGTCAGGAGTCACATATAGGCCAGACCAGATAAGGACAGCATATTCCTTCCCTAAAGGACATTAGATGGGTTTTTACAAGAATCCGATGGTTTCATGGTCAACATTATTGATACTAGCTTTTTATTCCAGATTTATTTAATTAACGGAATTTAAATTCCCCAGCTGCCTTGGTGAGATTTGAACTTACATCCCTGGATCATTAGTTCAGGCCTCTGGATTACTAGTCCAGTAACATAACCATTATGTTACCATTCCTGTAGATATATGTACTGATCACACCTCTCTACCACCTCTCTCAACGCCGCCACTGCCTCTGTGCTGTCAGACTGCTTGACCAACTTCCAATACTGCAATTTCCTTCTGCTAAACATTGGAAAGACTGAAATCATCAATTTCAGCCCCGGCCACAACTTCTGTACCCTTGCCACTGATTCCATTCCACTACCAAACCACTGTCTCAGGCTTTACCAGACTGTTTGCTACCTCAGCCTTCTATTCAAATCCAAGCTAAGCTTCCAACCCCACATCATTTTCATCACAAAGGCTGCTTACTTCCACCTCTACATCATCCACTTCTGCCCCACTTCAGCCCATATGCTGTTGAAACTCTCATCCATGTCTCTGGCATCTCCAGACTTGACCATTCCAAAGCGCTCCTGGCCGGCCTCCCATCCTCCACCCTCAGTAAACTTCAGCTCATCCAAAACTCTGTTGCCCATACCCTATACCACACTAAGTATCGCTCACCAGTCACCCCTACCTTCACTGACCTACATTGGCTCCCAGTCTCCCAATGCTTCAAAATTAAAATGTTCATCACCTGTTTAAATCCCTTTATGACTTCACTCCTTCATATCTCTGTAACCTCCTCCAGTCCTACAACAATCCATCCCCGCCAAAGTGTTCATTCCTCTGACTCTGGCCTCTTGTGCATCCTCCTTTCACATCACCCCACCTTCAGCAGCCACGCCTTCAGCTGCATAGGCCCCATGCTCTCTAATTTCCTCTCTCCCCTTCTTTTAAGACCCTCCTAAAACCCACCTTTTTGACCCGTCCTAATATCTCGCTTCTTTGGCTCAGTGTCCTTTTAACTTACACCTCTATGAAGTGCTTTGGGAATATTTTGTACGTTAAAGGTGCTACATAAATGCAAGTTGTTGCTGTTCTTCCTCCTACTCCTCTATCTCCATCCCTTTTTTGACTCTTCTCCCTCTATGAATCTGACCCATTCTCTTATCACCCTCTTAGATTCTGTCCTCTCATATCTTACCTTCTCTCAATCCTTTCATCGTAAACTGCCTCTGAGTCAGAAGATTCGGGTTCAAGTCCCACTCCAGAGACATAAGCACTCCGGCTGACAATCCAGTGCTGTCGGAGTTGCCGTCTTTCGGATGAGTCATTACACTGAGGCCGTCTGCCCTCTCAGGTGGGCGTAAAAGATCCCATGGCATTATTTTGAAGAAAAGCAGGGGAGCCTGGCCAATAACTATCCCTCAACCAACATCACGAAAGCAGATTATCCTGTCATTATCACATTGCTGTTTGTGGGGCCTTGCTATGTGCAGATTGGCTGCTGCATTTCTTACATTACAATAGTGACTACACTTCAAAAGTATTTAATTGGCTGTAAAGCATTTTGGGATGCCCTGAGGTCGTTAACGGCACTATATAAATGCAAGTCTTTTCTCTTTTCTTTAACTGCCACCATGTCATGAGCCATTTCAGTTTCGCCACTCCCCTTATTCATTCTAATCGATCTCCCTTTGAACTTGCACCTCTCCATTCTCTTAGCTCCAACCACAACATCATCAACAAATGTGCTGATGCTGAATATCAACTACTGTATCTGACAACAACTCCTATCTCCCTCCAGACCCCAGCCTCAGTACAAAACAACAAACCATCATGTCCCAAATTGTTCCCGGTCTCATCTCTTTCCCTCTGCTCCTAACCTCATTGTCCCCCCACCCCACATAAATGCACAAATAACACTTTAAATTTACTTTAATTTGCTTAATTTCAGCTACTCGATACCAGGAGCTGTGTAAAGTTTTTAGTTGGTATCTCAACTGTGAGTCATTTTGAGCTGGGCAATTAATTAATTCTTATGGCAGTAGGAATTTGAGTTGAATAACGAGAGCTCAATCTCTAGCTATGAACAGCCAGTGGAGAGTATGAAAGGCCAGAAGAGTGGAGTTTAGCCTCAGAGAGTTCAGCCTTAAGATGCTACTGGAGAGGATTTTATTTTTCTAAAATAGCTGCTTGAAATGAGCAAAAGAAATCTTTATTCATGCAAGAGCTTGATGGCAGTGGGAAGCCAGGCAACTGTTTTTAAATTGGACACAAAGGGATGGCAGTGCAGGGATCTCAAGCGATATGTGTGGAGTGTGATTTGTGGGCCATCCTCAGTGTATCCAAGGGCAGCATATTTGCACTAAGTGCCAGAAGATTGAGTCTGTGGAGCAGGGATAACGGTGCTGAAGCAGCAATTGCCCACACTCGACAGCATCAGAAAGCATGAGGGGTTTCTGGATTGTACTTTCCAGCTGTGTTCCCTGAGCCTACCGGCAGTCTAAGGGTTAATAACCTCGGAATTCCATTTTTGCATTTTGGATAAACTGCACTGGAAACACATTCTTGATTTCTGCTGTGTTATCGGAGCACTGTAAGTGCAAAGTCCAGATTACGTATTCCAAGTTTAGTCTCCCCCATTAACCTCTCATGTTGTGTCGATGGATTGCACTTGTAAATGTTTTACAATTAACCCATTGTACACTTAAAGTCATGGATGAATCTAGGATAGCTGTTCTTTGTTTACATGTCACTTTTTAGGACGACATAGACTTAAGCTGCTATCTCTGCCAAGTCCTCTGTAACATCGCAGACATGGAATCTTAAAATATGGTATTTACTGTGGTTAACCTCAGAAGTAGCAGTAAGTAGGATGAGTATGAGCTCACTAAATCCTGCACAAAAGCTACTTCACTGTTAATCATTGTGTCTAAAGATATTCCGGTAATATCTGCTATCAAGCACACAAGTTGCATTGCACTTGGAAATGATGTATGCTGTAAAGAATATAGGATGCTATCAATGCTGTCTTTTGTATTCAAAGTGTATTGATTTGGATCAGATGGTCGTGAATTCTACAGGGAATTCTGAAATCTTCGCAACAAAACCACAGGCATTTAAAAAATGAAGATCGAATGCTAATTAAAGAAATTTCCTTTTCGCTTTAAAAGAAAGAATTTGCGTTTTATTTTTCATCCATCATGACCTTCGGACATTCCAAAGTGCTTCACAGCCAACGAATTACTTTCAGTGCAGCATCGGGCATTTCACAATTTGCAGATCAACTCCAAATCAGTGACAGGAAATGTTCCTCCATTTCCACCAGCAGCAGTTCCATTGTTTGCACATCGGAAATGTTTCTAAATTATTGGTTTGTTTGATCCTTTGATTTTCAAATGATGTCTTTTTATAGTCTTTAGTTTTTGCTTGGCACCCTCTGATACCTTGCGCAAGTGACCGCTCTTCATGTGTGAGCCCACATAATGAGTTTTGACAGACTATTTTTTCACGGATGGCATCACAGCTAAACCTAAAGCTGTCTTGTAAGATTCGCAAAATTTCTACATTTCCCCAAAGGTTATTATTAAAAAAAGGGACCCTGCGTGGACATTTAAAAAAAAAACAAGGGTACCCAAGATAGCGTCCGCGCCTCCTGGCCAAAAGCCTGCAAGATTTTAAGCTTGGAATCTGTGGCACAAGCAGCTTTTGGAGAAATCGAAACCAAAGCTGCAGTTTCTGTGAAAAAGGACTTTGTATTTTGAAAAGCAGACACAGGACTTTGAATATATATTAAGCCAAATCGGAGACAGATCAAAACCAGTTTGGCCTATACTTGAGGCCATCAAGCTGTTTGCATAAATAATCGGAAACAGCTTAGGGAAGCCAACGAGGCTGGACAGGTCCATTAAGATGTATTAATAACAAAACAAATCGATAATCAGGCCAGTAGATGCGATTACCGGCCATCTAAAAACAGTTAGTTTAGATTGCTCCCATTATTTAAACTAGCCTGCCAAGATTGGAACAATGAACTAACCTGATTTGGCACGCAGATAAGGGTTATCATGAAGAGTATAACTGGAGGCCCCGGGTAGCAATCTCTCGCTTGACTCTTGCTCTTGCCCCTGACTCTGCTCTCTGCTCTCGTGGCTCCGGCCTCTTGGGCTGCCGCTCGTACTCGTGCCCTGGCCTCATGGTGGGCTCTCTCTCCCCGGAGCAGATTTTCAGTAGCTAAGGACACCATACCAACTGTTAGGAAGGGGAACGAGACCCAAGTCCATAGCCATCCAGGACGCCCAGGCCGCAGAAAGGGGCGAGACGAAGTTGAGCCGGTAGCCCAGGACTCATATAGTAGTCCGACGAGATGAGACGAGTGGAGACGAAGAAGACGATAATAACTCGATAAGGGCAGAGCAGGGCAGCGGGAAAAAAAATGTATCGATAAGTAAACCAAGCGCCGAGTTATAAGCTGACGCTTGGGGAGGAAAGTCCTTGAGGACGGTAAAGACAAACACCTTGTTGAACAATGCAATAACGCAGGTGTCTACGCCACAACGAATATACAGGCGTTTGATGCATGGCTAGTACAACCTAAACGGTAACGACTGGTGACTGTCCGATAAATATAACGTTACTGCCGACGACCGCCCGAGGGAGAAGAAGAGGAGAACCCATCGAGACGAGACGACGACGGTAGCGGAGGGGAGAAGGTGTGTCGCAGTAGCCGACCCAGCACCACACCCCTGAGGACCACGTGGCGACGGGGCACATAGAAGGACCAAAACCCAGACTTCAAAACCCGCACTCGTTAACAGTTGGCTTTTATCTTTGGATTGGTGAGCATGAATTCTGGCTCCTCATAGCTTAATCTAGTTAGGTATAAGGGGTGGGATAAGGATAAGGGGATTGTTAAGATAGTTGTTTTCCCTCGATGTGCCGTGTGTTCCCCATTCCCTGTGTAAGTATAGTTATTTGCATTTGCCTGTAATTTTATACAAGTAACTTCTCATAAGATTGTGTTAATTTCTATTTCAATAAAATCTTGGTTTTGCTTATATCCAAACCACCTGTCTACTCGAGTCTTTTCTGTATCGCCGCCTGTACCTAAGTCCGGTGTCTAGAACCCAGGGGCGTGGGAGCGATTCGAACCGCTCACAAACAGTCAGAGGCATAACTGACTGGGCGCACGCACCAACCCCACCACCCCCTACAGAAATGGCAACCGCGGCAGGACACCAGAAACAGGGTTGCGATGCAGTAGACAATGATTCGGATGAGCAAACCATGATGGAGGAAAGGATTTCTGATTATGTGTTTAGCAAGGTGAATATCACAAAGAAGCGGATCAGCACTCTGTTAAAGGCTGGGCATCCGGTAGATGCAGCAGCTAAGTGGACAGAGGGAAAGGAACACAAGAAGTCCTTAGAGAAGGCAGTTTGGCTGATGTGTTTTAAAAAGCAGGTTCAGCTGTTGGAAAGGCTCGTTGCAGCACAGGCAGTCGAGTTAAGGGAGTCAGTCCTGGAGATCCAGGATAAGGCTCTTGCAGGGGAAAAGTTATTAGTAGCTTTGCAGGCCCTAAATCAGGAGAGAGTGAATTTAGTGGGAGAACACAAGGCCCAGTTGGAATACCTACGGTGCCAAGTCACCGAGGCCAAGGGAAATGAGTTAAGGTTGCGGGAGAAGAACGCCCGCTTGGCAAGGCAGATTAGGGAACAGGAAGAGAAAGTAGAGGAGGTAAAGGCCGCTTACAAGCTAGCGCGTGAGCAGGGGTTTGAGGAGGGAGACCACGGCCCCTGTAAAGAGAGGATAGAAAATCTGAGCCAGGCCCTCCGGAAGGCAAAAGGCATGGTATGCCTCATAAGCACAAAGGCAGGCCAGGCGGATTTTATGGGGAACGAGGGGAGGACAGTTCCAACGTCACCGGTAGTGCCTAGGGACGACTCGGTTGAGAGAGAGACCTCACGACCACCACCCGTAGCGCCAAGTTTCAGCGAGGTTTGGCAGCAAGGGGGGGTGGAACCGGGAGTGGAGCCAGAGGTGGAGGCGGAGGTAGAGCAACCCCCGCCAGAGAGGTCGGAGCCGGGACCGATGCGCCCAGCACGGCATCGGAGGTTCGGCCCACCCGCCAATGGCGACAATGAGGGACCCCTACAAAACCAGTTCATATTACCCTTTAACACCCAACAGCTTAGGGTTATGGTCAACCATATCCCGAGGCTCTCCGAAAAGGGAGACCCCTCGATCCACCTCAGGGAAGTAGAGCAGGCAGCCAGCGTCAGCGACTGCGATGGTGCTGAGAGGGCCAAGATGCTGCTATTCTCCCTGGAGAGTAGTCTCCTCCAATCCCTCTCTGACGAGTGTAAAAGGGGGCAGAGCGGGTACGAGGAGCTTAGAGACGCGGTTCTGGAGGCCATGGGGATGGATGAGGGAAGTCCTTTCTCCCGTGTGGAGAAGACGATCCAGCACCCAGGAGAAACCCCGCAGGCTTTTGCGGACCGGCTGTGGCCGGTGTACCGGAGGGCCTGCCCGGAGACGCCAGACCGAGCATTCCTGAACAGGGATTCCCTGGCTCATTGGCTCCGTTGCCTGGTAGCGAACAGCTTGCCACAGGTCCGGGCCAAGTCAGAAGCCTGGTTCGACCCCAAAAATCCCCAGACCACCGAACTCACGGTGATTAGGCAGCTCACTCTGGCCTATAAAAACGGTAGGGGAGCTGATGCACACCCACCCAAGGGAAAGGTGCATGAGGTAAAACCCGGACCGGGTAGGAAAGAGTGGCACCAGGAAGGGAGTAACCCCCCCAACACAAAGACCAATTGTTACGGGTGTGGGAAGGATGGTCACTGGCGGAAGGAGTGCAAAAACCCTTGGAAGGATAACAAGGGAAAGCATCCCACAGCCCCAGCCCAAAAGGCGGGGGCAGGGACCCCTTCCGCAGAGGTCGAGTCACTTTTGGACGCCATGAGGTCCTTATTGACTGGCCAGGGGAGAGTAGCAGCTGCCACCGGTGCTCTCACTCCATCAGCCCCATCCAACCCACAGCCATGACTAGAGCCAGCGCAGCCTGTCTACCTGTGTTCTCTCCAGTATGATGAGTGGAAAAGACCCTTTTTGGAGATGGAGGTGGAGAAGGTGACGAGGACCTATCTGTTAGACACGGGGGCACCATGCACCGTGGTCTACTCAGATAACCCCACCACCTCGCCTCTCTCTAACGGGGTCCCATATAGTCTATCGGGGTTCACGGGTAGGGAACAGGCTGCCTCGTTTTCCATCCCGCTCACCATTCGGTTAGGACCGCTCCGCTCCAAGTGGACCTGTGTCCTGATGAAATGGGAAGTGGAGGGTGGAAGAGGGGTCCTGGGGGCCGACTTTATTGTGGGCCACGGGATCCTAGTGGATTTGAGAAATCATTGCCTTTGGGGGGCAGGTAAAGTAAAGAACATTGAGATCGTAGTTATCCCGGGAAAGGAAGGGAAGGGGACCCTCTGCACCATGAAGCCCAAAGAGGATTATAACCTCGGGCTCATGGTCAGCAACACCCCACCAGAGTTCCAGGCATTTGTACAGGCCCACCTAGCCACATTTGCCACTCACAAGCACGACTGCGGGAGGGTCACAGGGTTTAAGGTCAGCGTAGATGGGGACCCCATGGCCCGACCACAGAAACAGTATAACTTCCCCAGGGAAGCAGAGCCAGACATGGAAGCAGCCATGTCCTCTTTAGTACAGCAGGGAGTTCTGAGACCGATAGCTACCCACGTGAATTCTCTGTTATGGCTGGTCAGAAAACCGGGCAATTCCTGGAGGGCCACGGTGGACAATCGAGTGCTCAATAGTAACATCCCAGCCTGCGCACCCACAGTAGCAGCAGTTGCCGACCTCATAGGGAATATTCCAGCATCCGCGACCACTTTCACGATGCTGGATATTTCCATTGGGTTTTGGTCCATCCCTGTAAGGAGGGAGGATCAGTACAAGTTTGCTTTTACATTTAAAGGGCAACAGTACACGTGGAACTGCTTGCTGCAGGGCTTCCACAACAGCCCCAGCATTTTCCATCAGTGCAGGGCAAACAGTTTGAAGGATTTTAGCCAGCCCAGACAGTTGGTCCAATATGTGGATGACCTGCTCCTGTTCACTGATTCGAAAGAGGAGCATGGCCCGCTATTGGCCGAACTGCTGGAGCTGCTAGGGCAGAAGGGTTTCAAGGTGAATCCCAAGAAAGCGCAGATCGGCCAGCAGGAGGTGAAATTCCTAGGCCTGACTGTGCCCGCTGGAGAAAGAACTACTGTAGGGTTTCGCAAGAATTTTGAAAATCTCTACAGCCCCAAAGATTATATTTTTGATTACAGAAAACCTGGGTAGAATATACCTTTAAAAATCCAGGTCATCAAAATGGCCGTCAGACCACGTGGCAGAAGAAAAAAGGCAGCCTGTGTGTATGTGAAAAGGAAAATCAAAGATGGCTGTCCGGCCTCGTGGCAAAAGACACAACACAGCCTGTGTGTATGTGGAAGGAAAATCAAAGATGGCTGACAAGGGATTTGAAAAAAAAACCAGCCTCTGAAGTAATGAGTTATTTAAACTGTCAATCAAATGCGGTTTGGGAAGCTGCAACATGAACAAAGAACTTTGTTTACACGAACTCTTACAATGTTGACTCAAGAGATTAAGTACTGGAGACTGTCAATCAATTGCGGTTGGGCGGGACTGCAGGACAATGGATTTGTTTACACTAACATCCAAGGGCTGTTTACTCAGCACTTAAGGAAACAGACATGTTTTTTTCAAACTGAGACAGCTTTATTCAAACCAGCCAATGAATGGGGTAATACATTAAAACCCATCACAGTCAATGGGGACAGATCGATTCCCTTTTGTATAGCCCAGATACATCCGGATTTGGGCGCAAAGATTTCGGCTCCCAATTGGGGTATATAGATAGCCTCTCGGGAAGCCATTCTCTCTCTCTCTGCCACCTTGCCTCCGTGCTCTGCCTGCAAGGAAGAACAACTCGACAGCCCGCCCAAAGGAGTGGAATACCAGCAGTTACTTTTAAATACTGGGGTGTCTCTACTTCGGGGCAGTGAAGAATCTAAGACCGCAAGGGCACGGAGCAGGCGTTCTCTGGTGAGCATAGATTTTCTGGCCCATCACAAGGCAACCTAGATAGGTATTAGGGGTGGGAATTAAGGGGAATTTTTGTTAAATTGTAATTTTAGTCAATTTTCCCTCGTTGTGTCCGTTTTCTCCTCCCCTATTAAGTAAAAGTGAGCTGCACTAGGTAAAAGTGCTGTATTAAGTAAAAGAGTGTTGTACTAAGCAAAAGAGTGCTGTAGTAAGTAAAAGTGTACTGTATTAAGTAAAAGTGTTGTATTAAGCATAGGTGTGCTGTATTGATTATTTTCAATTTATTTCTTTTTATTTCAATAAATGCTGGTCTTCTTTGCACCCAACCACGAGTCTTGTTTTGTCTACATCGCTGCTGAATAAGTCCGGCGGTCAGAACCGCACGGGGCTCTGGAGCAGCTCAGATAATTCTGACTGGCCAGAGACAATAACCCCAGTTATAACCCCATCCCCTTTAATTCCTACAGACCGGTCCCCAACACAGTAACAGGTGTGAGGTCGTTTCTAGGGCTAACCGGGTACTGTAGAGACTTTATTGAGGACTATACAGCCACCGCAGCCCCTCTGCGCCGACTCCTACACAAGGGAGTGGAGTGGCTTTGGGATGAGGGTTGCCAGGCAGCATTTGTCAGGCTCAAGAAAGACTTGCAGACCGCACCAGCTCTATGGGCCATAGATGGGGGGAAAGAGTTTTTCCTGGAGGTAGCAGCCAGCGGGGACAGCCTGAGTGCTGTGCTGCTCCAAGAGCGGCACGGCCGGCTGCGGCCAGTGGTCTACTCCTCTAGGATACTCACGGATGTGGCTCGCTACTCCAACTGTGAGTGGCACCTTTTGGCCACTGATCTTCACAGGCTCCTCTCCCATCACCCTCCTCACCCATCACATACCCACTCAGATGCTTCTGGACAGGAGGATCAAGGATGGAACAGTGAGCAGTGCCCGCATTGCCCGCTGGACATTGCTGAAGGTGAAGGGTCTCTGTGAGCCAAAGCTCACAGCCAACCTGGTATATCCTGGAACAGCCCACTGGACCTTCCATTGAAGGGGTTTGGGAAGTAAACATAGGTTTACGGGCCGGGATACATCCCACAGGCCGCGAGATCTATGTAGACAGTTCCAGCATGGTATCTGCTGGCGAGCGTCTCACGGGGTGTGGAGTTTACGACCCAGCGGCAAACATTGCCCTGGCAATTAAGCTCCCCAGCACCATGAGCGCCCAGCAGGCTGAATTGTCTGCGGTGGTGTACGTTGTTACACACCCCGAAATCTTCCCCACCCCCTACACGATTTGCTCGGACAGCATGTTCACGTGCAATTCGTGTACGGAGTACCTCGCCATCTGGTCATGCCACGGATACACCTCCGCTGACAGGAGACCCCTCACAGTAAAGCCCCTGCTGGAAAAGATCCTGGCAGTAGTGGGGGAGGAAGGGGAGGTTTTCATCCACAAGGTGAAAGCCCATTCCTCCACAGAACCCTGCGGCCAAGGCAACCAGCAGGCTGACTTGCTCGCCAAGGAGGGTGCCCGCACAGGCACTTTCTGGGACCCATTTGGGTCCAGTCCCATGGCGGCGGTCAGAGGTAGGGACAGGACACAAGGGAGTGTAGGGGTAGCGTTAGCCCCGGATCTTAAGACGGTCCAAGCCCAAGACCCCATCCTCAAAGCTGTCCTCAGCGCTGTAGCTGAGGGAAAGGGAGTAGAAGGTCCGTACGGCACAGCGACCCTCTCCGTTAAAGAGGGTATGCTGTTCCGGGGGGAGCGGTGGGTTGTGCTGCAGCAGCACCGGAGGGAATTCCTTCAACTGGCCCATGAGGGTCCAGAAGCGGGACACCCTGGGCCTGAGACCACCTGGCAGCGGGTGGAACAGGCGGGATGGTGGCCGGGACTCAGGGACGACGTCCGCGAGTTCTGTGCAGGCTGTCTTGTGTGCGCTGCTAATAACCCCGACCCCCACAAAAGGAAAGTACTTATGGGACATGTCAGGAGGGTAGAGGGACCATGGCAGTCGATACAAGTCAACTACATCGGGCCCCTGCCCACCGCCCAGGGAGGCAATAAGTACTGCCTAGTCCTGGTAGACGTGTTTACCAAATGGGTAGAGGCCTTCCCCTGCAGAACTGCCACAGCTCTGGGTACTGCCAAGATCCTGGTCCAGGAAGTGTTCTCGCGGTGGGGACTACCACAGTATGTGGAGTCCGACCAAGGGAGTCACTTCACCGGACAGGTGATGCAGAATACCCTTATGCTGTTAGGCATTGAGGGGAAATGGCACATGGCCCACAACCCACAGTCATCCGGGATTGTGGAACGTATTAACAGGACCCTGAAGGAAAGGTTGAGGAAGGAGACGGTGGACTCGCCCCATAAATGGGCCGAGGTCCTACCGTTGGCTTTGATGGGGATCCGGGCCAGCCAGTCTAAAAGCACGGGGTATTCCCCATACGAGCTAATGACTGGCAGGGTTATGCGGACCCCCACCCAGGTACTAGCCTGGTGCTCACGGAGGGTCAGCTCAGGGAGGTAAACTGGGACAAGTTCACCTGAAACCTCTTTGAGCACCTGAAGCAGGTCCATGAGCAGGCGGCTGGGAACATGGGAAGGCAGAATCGGAGTAACCGATTGCTGCTCGAACCGAGAAAGCACCTCGAGTGGGAGATAGGAGATCAGGTTATGGTAAGAAACTATGCCCGAGTAGGAAGTTTGGAGCCATTGTACATGGGGCCCTACAACATTGTAGATAAAGCCGTGAAGATGCCCCGGCATACAAAATGGTTCCATATCAACCAGTGTAAGCTGTTTACACCTGAAAGGGGAAAACAGCCAGTTGGGGTAAGGTCTGAGGATAAAGATCCTCAGCCTACAGCAGAAGCGAGTTCACAGACTGCGCAAACAGGCGCTGTCGCTTGCTTAAAGGGAGGGGCCATCCCGCCCATCGATTGGGACACTCTCCCACTCTTCTGGGATCCAGACGAGGGGGAGGGACCTGAGGGCGAAAACCCCGCCCCTAACCCAGGTGTAGAGAGGGAGAGACCTGAGGTCGAAAACCCCGCCCCGGACCCAGCCATGGGACCTGGGGCGGAGACTCTCAGCTCGCAGCAGCAGGCTGCAAAGAGTTACCTGCCCCTAGCCCAGGTTCGGGAGAGGTCAAGCCTGAGGGAGCAGCGGTTCGGGTTAAAGGCCCACCGGCCAAGAAAGCCCCACCCACCAAAGTCCCTAGAAGTTCCCCACGGACGCCCCAGCCGAGAAAGCCATGGTCACCTGCCCTCCAGTTACCTATGGCCGCCCCTCGAGTCAGGGAGAGGTCCAAGGACAGAGGTCCTCAGCCAGCAGCCACGGGCTGCGAGGGACCAAAGGTGAAGGACGGTGCGGTCACGCCGGGGGTGGTGGTGAGCCGCAGTCCAACCAGGGATTAGTCTGGCCGCCCAGAGACGGGCGGCGGATGTATATAGTTTTAGTTTAAGCTTGGTTATTGTTAAGTTTCATTATTTAGCTTAAGTTTGGGTTTTAGTTTAAGTTAAGTAAGGTGATGGGTAGTGTTAATTAAGTAAGTAACCTGCTAAGAGTGTGTATATTTGGGTCGAGGTCGCGGGACCCGACCATGCTTCACCAAGCCAGAGAATCTCTTGGGGACCTGGCTGCATGCTTTTACATCTTTTTGCAGAAAGACTTTCAGGATGGAGGGGATCGTGATCCTATTCGCCCTGATTGGGATGAGCGTGGGAAGACGGGGTGATGTAAGAGAATCCCACATCTACGGATGCTCGGGAGACAGGGCGCCTATAGCGACCGATGGAAGCGATGAACAGGATGCGGAGGAGACTGCTGTCTACGTCCACGAGGGAAGGTGGCCAGGATGGCTGGGGTCCAATTCGTCTCAGTACTCCAGTCAAACCGGATTCACGTACGGGGAGGCCTCCCTCCTGTGCCCCAGGGTGCGGGTCGTTACCACGAGGGTCAGCGTCATCGTTGGAAAGCGAATATGTTTAACGTGTAAGGGACACATTCCACTGGATAGGTGGTGGTGGCTTAGAAAGCTGAGCAAAGACATGAGGAACCCCGAAGTCGAGTGGGAACGGTTGGGGAACAACACCCACCAGACGATTACAGGGACTCACGGAGGATTAAGTGTGTGTTGGGACAAGTGGTGGGAACCGGACCAAGGGATTTATATCTGTATGTGGGGGTCAGAGAAGGTCTGCCCTGCAGGCATATCCATCATTTTCCACCAGCAGTGGCAAGACGCTGGGGAGGGGATGAAGTGGGATACCAGGCTGAAGGCGTGCGCAGTCCCATTCTCCCCGATCCCAGTCAATGCCACTGAGCTTGTAACCCGCCCCCGTAAGCCCCCGCCCACGGTGCAGGCAGCAAGGATACACAGGGAAGGTTGCCCCACCACCACCAAGGGACCAGGTAATGGGCTGGTACTAGTGCCTACTGATCAGATGCTGTACCAGGGGGTACACTACGCGGTAGCCCCTGTGATTTTAAATCTCACCGAGGTATATTTACCAGAGTGGTGTCCCAAAGAAACAGAGCAGCTGTACCAGGCCCTATTAAAGGACATGTTCAAGAAGTTTTACGAGTTCGATTTCGCCCACGTGGACAAAACCGAACTCTACACCACACACCGAGAGTTTTTGGATAATGCAGGGAGGCAAAGAAGGGGGGTATGGAATGATGTTTTTACTGCGTTTAATACTGGGTCCCCTGTCATCAACAGTTTGGATAACATAGAGCTGCAGACCCAGATAAATGGTTTAAAAACACAGTTAAAGAAAATATTACTGGATGTGAATAAAGTAGTGGGCTTGGAGTTACATGAGGACCAGGCCATGACGATCCATTTAAAGGAAATTATAGCCGAGTTGGAAAAGCACGCAAAGACGGTAAATGCTCTCATAAGGGAGGACAGAAATGCTTCTGACCAGGCTGCGCAGAATGGGGTGTGCGTGCTATACGGGGCGTGGTTACTGGGCGAGGGCCGCAGTAAACTGGAGGATTTAAAACAGGGTTTAGTCCCCTCCTGGATTAGCAACAAGCACCTCACAGCCCTCCACCCATTTGAGAATGCTTTAAGCCCGTGCCAACTCCAGCTAGCTTCCGAAGCCTACCCAGTCCCCGTGGATTGTGTGTGGTCCAACCACACAATCGTGGGAGTAGTAGTTAGGATGCCAGTCATGGGTAGGACAGCCCGACCCGCACCTGTATACAGAGTTGAGAACATTGGAGTCATTCAAGGGGGTGCACACATTCGTTTCACAGCGGTCCCGCCTTACGTCATGAAGTGGGAGCACGTTATGACAGGTATTGACCTCTCAGGGTGCCGGAGCCGGGGAGCACACATAATCCTGTGTCCCCAGCACTTGAATGCCTATTCAAAACCGCAGTGTGGGTTCAGAGCTGCTGGCGCGAAACCTAGAACTTGTACCATGGGGGCAATGGCACAAGGCCACATTTCCCCGCAGGTAGCATATATAGGAGGTGGGACATATTGTGTCACCACAGGAGCACCCCACTACCAGCATGGACAGCATAGCTGGTATCCGGTTAGTGACAGCAGTTTCTGTTTTAAACCCGAGGCAGAAGTTCAAGTGGCCCAGGAGCGAATTGTCCCCATTCCTGAACCCTCCACTGTTCACCTCACTGTGAAAGAGGATTTTATGAATTTGCAAAAGTACGTAGCGCACTTTGGCTGCAAAATTCTCCCTCTCCCTGAACACCTTACCAAAATACTCAAAGCTGTTATAGTTTCGCAGAAATATTTTTACACTCTAGAGCAGAAAACAGTAGAGATAAGGACTAAGATATTGGATATTGTGATTCCACCCTGGTGGGACATTTTTAATAACATAGAGGTCCCTTCATGGATCAGACTGGCTTCCCACATTCTCGTGGTTTGCCAGTTAGGGATAGTGTTGTATCTAGTTTGCATTCAGTCTAAGGGAAAAGGCCAGTTGTTAGAATTCCGTAACCAGAAGATCTGGATGGAACATTATGTAAAGGTGGAGGGAGATATGCCTGTTTAAGTCTTTTCTTTCCTTGTATTTTGATTAAAGATTGTTGTTTCTCTTGTGTTTGTTATTTTTAATAAAGGTTTTTCTGTTGTTTTTTTGTGACGCATTTAATAAAGATGTATGTGTACCATGTGGTGCAGGGGTGTTGGACCCCCTCCGTGCTTGGATGTGTGTAAAGTCTGTAATTTATCCTATGTATGCTGATGTACACTACATTTTTGCGGAATGGGAAGTGCATGTGTCGTGGGTGTATTAGATAGGTAATTACAGGGGAAGGTTGACTATGGAGGGTCAGAAAAATTTTGCTCACCTTAAAAGTATGATACTTCAAGTAAGTTTTAGTATCACAGGGGGGAGTGTAAGATTCACAAAATTTCTACATTTCCCCAAAGGTTATTATTAATAAAAGGGACCCTGCGTGGACCTTTACAAAAAACAAGGGTACCCAAGATGGCGTCCGTGCCGCCTGGCCAAAAGCCTGCAAGATTTTAAGCTTGGACTCTGTGGCACAAGCAGCTTTTGGAGAAATCGAAACCAAAGCTGCAGTTTCTGTGAAAAAGGACTTTGTATTTTGAAAAGCAGACACAGGAATTTGAATATGCATTAAGCCAAATCGGAGACAGATCAAAACCAGTTTGGCCTATACTTGAGGCCATCAAGCTGTTTGCATAAATAATCAGAAACAGCTTAGGGAAGCCATCGAGGCTGGACAGGCCCATTAAGATGTATTAATAACAAAACAAATCGATAATCAGGCCAGTAGGTGCGATTACCGGCCATCTAAAAACAGTTAGTTTAGATTGCTCCCATTATTTAAACTAGCCTGCCAAGATTGGAACAATGAACTAACCTGATTTGGCACGCAGATAAGGGTTATCGTGAAGAGTATAACTGGAGGCCCCGGGTAGCAATCTCTCTCTTGACTCTTGCTCTTGCCCTTGACTCTGCTCTCTGCTCTCATGGCTCCGGCCTCTTGGGCTGCCGCTCGTACTCGTGCCCTGGCCTCGTGGCGGGTTCTCTCTCCCCGGAGCAGATTTTCAGTAGCTAAGGACACCACACCAACTGCTAGGAAGGGGAACGAGACCCAAGTCCATAGCCATCCAGGACGCCCAGGCCGCAGAAAGGGGCGAGACGAAGTTGAGCCGATAGCCCAGGACTCGTATAGTAGTCCGACGAGACAAGACGAGTGGAGACAAAGAAGACGATAATAACGTGATAAGGGCAGAGCAGGGCAGCAAAAAAAAAAATGTATCGATAAGTAAACCAAGCACCTAGTTATAAGCTGATGTTTGGGGAGGAAAGTCCTTGAGGACGGTGAAGACAAATACCTTGTTGAACAATGCGATAACGCAGATGTCTACGCCACAACGAATATACAGGCGTTTGATGCATGGCTAGTAAAACCTAAACAGTAACAACTGGTGACTGTCCGATAAATATTACGTTCCCGCCGACGACCGCCCAAGGGAGAAGAAGAGGAGAACCCATCGAGACGAGACGACGACGGTAGCGGAAGGGAGAAGGTGTGTCGCAGTAGCCCACCCAGCACCGCACCCCTGAAGACCACGTGGTGATGGGGTACCTAGAAGAACCAGAAACCAGACTTCAAAACTCGCACTCGTTAACAGTTGGCTTTTATCTTTGGATTGGTGAGCATGAATTCTGGCCCTTCATAGCTTAATCTAGTTAGGTATAAATGTAAGAAATCACACAACACCAGGTTATAGTCCAACAGCTTTATTTGAAATCACTAGCTTTCGGAGCGCTGCTCCTTCGTCAGGTGAAGTCTTCACCTGACGAAGGAGCAGCGCTCCGAAAGTTTGTGATTTCAAATAAAGCTGTTGGACTATAACCTGGTGTTGTGTGATTTCTTACATTTGTCCACCCCAGTCCAACACCGGCATCTCCACACCATAGTTAGGTATAAGGGGTGGGATAAGGATAAGGGGATTGTTAAGATAGTTGTTTTCCCTCGATGTGCCATGTGTTCCCCATTCCCTGTATAAGTATATAGTTATTTGCATTTGCCTGTAATTTTATACTAGTAACTTCTCGTAAGATTGTGTTAATTTCTATTTCAATAAAATCTTGGTTTTGCTTATATCCAAACCACCGGTCTACTCAAGTCTTTTCTGTATCGCCGCCTGTACCTAAGTCCGGTGTCTAGAGCCCAGGGGTGTGGGAGCGATTCGAACCGCTCACAAACAGTCAGAGGCATAACTGACTGGGTGCACGCACCAACCCCACCACCCCCTACAATCTTCACCCGATATTCACATGTGCAAATTCAAGCAGGGATCACTGGATTGGGATCAGGAGTGGAAGAAATCTTTTGGATGAGCTGTTAAACCAGGAGTACTTGTCCCAGCAACCCACCCGATTGCCTTCCCTGGACTTATGTTAGGCCCTTGACAGGCTCCCCAGCCGGCCAATCTTGCTCTTCCCAGCAACCGCGAACTGACTCTGGGGCTGTGTCTGGCACTCGCCGCTAATCAGCACAGTCCTAATGAGGCCCGCAATCCAATTTCCTGTGGTCCTGCTGCCGTCATATCCTGAACCGGGAGCACTCCTCAATTCAAGTAAAATCCAATTTCCAGGCCAATATTCTATAAGAGGTCAAACCAAGGTCTTGTATAAAAGCATTATAGTGTTGAGGCTGCCGCGGAACATGAATGGAGGCCGAACCGATCTGAGGAACACATGGTTTTTTATTACATTCTCTTGAGAGATGGCTGCCCCAGCTCTTCTCTCTGCTAAACCCGAAAAAAGAATGAGGGCAACGCCCGCGCTTTTGTGTACACACTGAGGGCGATGCCCGCTCCTTTGTCATGCCTTAAAGGCGGCATGCTTCTTAAAGGCAAGGTGCCCGATTTATTGTCCACGGACGGAAAAGTGGATTGCGCCCGTTTAGGTGGTGATCCGCCACACAGCTCCCCCCAGAATCCGCTTAGGAGGTGTGGATGAGACGGTGCGATGGTCTGATGGGCCGGCCGGAGCGGCTCTTGTAGGACGCCGGTGGACGTGGAACGGCCGGGCATGGAACGGCCGGGTGTATTGGCTTGAGGGCAGGTCAGCCGCGTGGCGGTGGATGAGCTACTGGGACCTGCTCACCGGGCTCCGAGTGTGCTGGCTTGAGTCGGTCAACCGACACTTTTTCAGTCCTGTCGCCCACTTGTAGGGCGAAAAATTTGTCCCCAGCCTGTAGCACTTTGTAGGGCCCGTCGTACGGGGGTTGAAGGGGTCCGCGGTGGGCGTCGTGCCGGACGAAAATGAACCGTGCCTGGTGCAGGCTTAGCGGGACGTGTGAGGTGGATTCGCCGTGCCGGGCAATGGGCACCGGGGCGAACTGTAGCGCCGGTGAGGCGAAGTCGTGGCGTTGCTGGTCGGCTGACCAGGGTGTCGTGGCGGTGGGCAGGAACTCGCCGGGTACACGCAGCGGCTGGCCGTACACGAGCTCTGCTGCCGATGCGTGGAGGTCTTCTTTAACCGCGGAGCGCAGGCCGAGGAGGACCCACGGGAGTCGGTCGGTCCAGGCGCCGTCCCGGAGGCTGGCTCGAAGAGATGCCTTCAAGGATCTGTGGAACCACTCACACAGTCCGTTGGCTTGGGGGTGGTACGCTGTGGTGCGGTGAATGGTCACCCCAAGATTGCGTGCGATGGCGGTCCAGAGTTCAGAGGTAAATTGCGGACCTCTGTCCGACGTCATGTCGCAGGGGACGCCGAACCGTGCGACCCAGGTGCTGACGAAGGCTCTGGCGATGTCGGCGGTGGTGGTAGAGGTCAGTGGAATTGCCTTGGGCCAGCACGTGGTGCGGTCGACGATCGTCAGCAAGTGCGTGTGGCCTTGCGACGGCGGCAGGGGCCCGACGATGTCCACGTGGATGTGTTCGAATCTACGTGAAGGAACGGTGAACTCCTCGAGGGGCGCTTTCGTGTGTTGCTGCACCTTGGCCCGTTGGCAGGCTAGGCAGGAGTTGGCCCAAGTACGCACATCCTTGCGAAGGCTGCGCTGTAAGGAATGACCCAGATTCTGCCTCGCCTCGCCACCAGAGGGCTCCATGAACTCTCTTAATTGTGTCCTTCTTTATTCATTATTGTATTCACCTGTGCATTGTTAGATGCCTACTATTTAAGTGGTGTTCACTTTATGTTCATTGCTCAGTCTTGAGTTTCACTGCCTGGTGATACCACTTGCTGGCCTGTTAGCCTGTATTCTGTGCTGTTGTTATTTTGTTTATGTCAAGTAAAGTCTACCTTTGTTTTGCAACCTAACCTCTGCCTCAGTTTGCCTTACTGCAGTTGGGTCCGCCGAGTTCCGGTCCTTACAGCAAGACTGAGTCAAAACATGGACCCAGCAGAGAAGGACCAATGGCTAAGACAAATTTCTGAACAGCTACAACTGATCTTGAACGAACTGCGGTGCCTCGCCACGGCATTCTCCCGAAGCCAGAATCAGCTGGAGGCCCTCGTCATCGCTTTCCATCAGAGCCAGAAACAGAGTCAGGTGATCCAAGCCGCTCCAGCACCGTTACCCGCTCCTACGGTTTCGCCTTCCCCTCTGAAAGAACCCCGATTACCTGCACCCGAGCGCTACGACGGTAACCCAGGAGGATGTCGAGGTTTCCTAACCCAGTGTTCCCTGGCTTTCCAACTGCAGGGTTCATTATTTCCCAGTGACTGTTCCCGAGTGGCCTACATCATTTCGCTACTCACCGGCAAGGCACTTACCTGGGCTACAGCCGTCTGGGAACAGCAAACTCCGGCATGTTCAAACTACCAACTTTTCTCGGAAGAGATGAGAAGGGTCTTTGATCACCCTGTCAGTGGGAGAGAGGCATCTAACAAACTGCTTCGGCTTCGCCAGGGGGTTCGGAGCGTTGCGGACTACGCTATTGAGTTTCGCACTCTCGCTGCAGAAAGCCAATGGAATTCGGAGGCGCTCATCGCCACTTTTCGCCACGGTCTCACGGATGAGATCAAGGACGAACTGGCTTCCAGGGATCCGGTGAGTGATTTGGAGTCTCTTTTTGATATCTCCGTTCGTGTGGATAATCGTCTCCGTGAGAGACGAAGAGAACGCCACTCCTTTTTCACCCCGCTTCCAGAGACCAGAGCCTTTCCTGCTTCGAAGCCATCTGAGAACCTCCGAGCCATCCCGAGTCCATCTTTGACCGATCCAGAGGAGCCCATGCAGGTGGGAGTAACCCGCCTCTCGCAGCCCGAACGTGATCGCTGAATGAGAGAGGGATCTTGCCTCTATTGTGGGGAAGCTGGCCACTTTCGCTCTTCCTGTCCAGAGTTGGTGGGAAAAGCCAGGGCTCATCCAGGACGGAGGGACCTGAGATGAGCGTAACCATCCCTTCCGACCCCACTGTTTCTAGGGTTTTGCTGGCATCTTCCCTTTTCTGGGGCAATCAACAACATGATCTTAAGGCCCTGGTGGATTCGGGGTCTGATGGTAACTTCATAGATCTGGGGTTAGCTAAACAGCTCAAGATTCCCCTGACCCATCCTGATCACCCCCTCACTGTTGTTGCCCTGGATGGAAGACCCCTGGGCTCTGGAACCATTCACCATCATACTGCCCCCCTGTGTTTGGGCGTGGAAGGACAACATTTCGAGACCATCCAATTCTCCCTTATCCACTCTTCCGAGTTTCCATTAATTCTGGGTTACCCTTGGTTGGCCTGCTATAATCCTCGCTTGGATTGGGCCACTGGCCGGCTTACGGAATGGGGCTCCGCCTGCCATACTACCTGTCTTCGCGCCAAGTCTCCTTCCCAGCCCCAGGAGTTCCCATCATGCTCTGAATTGTCCCGAGTGCCACCCGAGTATGAGGATCTAAAAGAGGTCTTCAGTAAGGTTCGAGCCACTTCACTTCCCCCTCATAGGCCATATGACTGTGCCGTTGACCTCCTGCCTGGGACATGCCCACCTAGGGGTAGGATCTTTTCCCTTTCTGCTCCTGAGACCGCCGCCATGGAGGAGTACATCCGTGACGCCCTCGCCGCTGGCTTCATCCGTCCGTCCACCTCTCCGTTTGTGCCGGTTTTTTCTTCGTGAGTAAGAAAAATGGAGGTCTCCGTCCCTGCATCGATTACCGTGCCCTTAACCGGATTACCATAAAGAACCGTTATCCGCTTCCACTCATGTCGACGGCCTTCGAGCTACTTCAGGGAGCCACGGTCTTCACAAAACTGGATCTCCGCAATGCCTACAACCTCATCCGCGTCCGCGAAGGGGACGAGTGGAAGACGGCATTCAACACACCTACTGGGCACTATGAGTACCTGGTTATGCCTTTTGGATTGACCAACGCCCCTGCTGTGTTCCAGGCGCTCATCAACGACGTTCTCCGAGACATGCTGAATTGCTTTGTTTTTGTCTACCTGGATGACATTCTCATTTTCTCCAAGACTCTTCACGATCATGTCCAGCATGTAAGACAAGTCCTGCAACTTCTGCTTAACAACCTCTTGTTTGTCAAGGCTGAGAAGTGTGAGTTTCACATTTCCACGGTTTCATTTCTGGGCTTCATCATCTCCAGCGGCAACATCCAAATGGACCCTGGCAAGACCCAAGCTGTCCGAGATTGGCCACCACCCACCTCTCTCAAACAGGTGCAACGTTTCTTGGGGTTTGCTAACTTCTATCGGAGATTCATCAGAAACTTCGGCACCATTGCTGCCCCTCTCAACGCCCTCACCAAGACCGCCTCTACCCGGTTCAGTTGGTCCGCTGAGGCTGCGCAGGCTTTCGAGGATCTCAAGCGGCGTTTCACGTCTGCTCCTGTCCTCGTGATTCCGGATCCCTCACTCCCCTTCATTGTCGAGGTGGATGCCTCGGATATAGGAGTGGGCGCCGTTTTATCCCAACGGTCTAACGACAACAAACTGCACCCTTGCGCCTTTTTCTCTCGCCGACTCACTCCCGCCGAACGAAACTACGATATTGGGAACAGGGAATTACTTGCAGTTAAGTTGGCACTGGAGGAGTGGAGACATTGGTTGGAGGGGTCTAAACACCCGTTCATTGTCTGGACTGACCATAAGGATCTGGCCTATATCCAGGAGGCCAAACGACTTAACTCTCGTCAAGCTCACTGGGCACTGTTTTTTAATCGTTTTGACTTTGTCCTGTCATACCGTCCAGGATCCAAGAATCTCAAGCCTGATGCTCTCTCCAGGCAATTTGACCCACCCGAGCGGGAGAGACAACCAGAACCTATTCTTCCAACTTCTCGAATTGTAGCACCGGTTCGCTGGGGGATCGAGACGCTAGTCAGAAAGGCGCAACAGAGGGAGGCAGACCCTGGCAACGGCCCACCCGGTCGCCTTTTTGTCCCCAACACGACTCACTCACAAGTCCTGCAGTGGGGGCATTCGTCGCGACTCACCGGTCATCCAGGCACATCCAGGACGCTGGAGTTTCTTCGCAGAAGGTTCTGGTGGCCCACCATGGAGAAGGATGTAAAGGCGTTCGTGGCAGCTTGTGCCATTTGTGCACAAAACAAGAACCCTTGATCTCGCCCCCAGGGTTTGCTGCATCCTCTCCCCATTCCCACTCGCCCCTGGTCACACCTCTCGGTGGATTTCATCACAGGCCTTCCACCATCTCAAGGCAACACTGTCATTCTGGTCATCGTAGATCGCTTCTCCAAAGCCTGTCGCTTTCTGCCCTTGCCCAAGCTTCCCTCAGCCCAAGAGACAGCCGAGCTCATGGTCCAGCATGTTTTCAGGTTGTTCGGTTTGCCCCTTGACATCGTTTCTGACCGTGGTCCACAATTCGCCTCCCGGTTTTGGAGGGCCTTCTACAAACTCATTGGAGCTACTGTCAGTCTTTCCTCGGGTTTCCACCCTCAGTCGAACGGTCAAACAGAACGGATCAACCAAGGCCTGGAGACGACCCTGAGGTGTCTCGTGTCCGCTAACCCTGCGACCTGGAGTCATCACATCGTCTGGGCTGAGTACGCGCACAACACATTGCGCTGCTCCCCCACAGGACTGTCGCTGTTCGAGTGCCAGTTCGGTTTTCAGCCTCCAGTGTTCCAGGAGCAGGAGCTCGAGGTGGGGGTTCCGTCCGCGGAGAAGTTTGTCCAGCGTTGTCGGCGGACCTGGAGGAGAGCGCGGCTGGCCTTACAACGAGCTTCTCGACAACGGCAGATCCAGGCCAACAAGCGGCGCAGACCGGCTCCTTCATTCCGTCCTGGTCAGAGGGTCTGGCTTTCTACGCAGGATCTCCTGCTGCGAGTGGAGTCCCGCAAGCTGGCGCCCCGTTTCGTCGGTCCCTTCATGGTGTTGAGGGAGGTCAACCCGGTGTCCTACCGTCTCCAGCTGCCCCGCTCCATGCGGATTCATCCTACCTTCCATGTCTCCCGGCTTCGGCCAGTGGCCAGCAGTTCCCTGGCGCCCACCACGAGGCCTCCTCCTGCTCCCCGCATCATCGACGGCCAGCCTGCTTACACGGTCCGTCGCCTGATGGACTTTCGCCGGGTTCGCGGGGGCCTCCAGTTCCTGGTGGACTGGGAGGGATATGTTCCGGAGGAACACTCTTGGGTCCCGGACCGGGACATCCTGGATCGCGATTTAGTACGGAATTTTTTTCGTCGTCACCATGGACCTTCTGGGGGAATGTCAGGGGCCGTTCCTAGGGGGGGGGGTCCTGTAAGGAATGACCCAGATTCTGCCTTGCCTCGCCACCAGAGGGCTCCATGAACTCTCTTAATTGTGTCCTTCTTTATTTATTATTGTATTCACCTGTGCATTGTTAGATGCCTACTATTTAAGTGGTGTTCACTTTATGTTCATTGCTCAGTCTTGAGTTTCACTGCCTGGTGATACCTCTTGCTGGCCTGTTAGCCTGTATTCTGTGCTGTTGTTATTTTGTTTATGTCAAGTAAAGTCTACCTTTGTTTTGCAACCTAACCTCTGCCTCAGTTTGCCTTACTGCAGTTGGGTCCACCGAGTTCCGGTCCTTACATGCGCCAGACAAAGCGGTTGGCTACCAATTTGATGGATGCGCGGGCGCCGGGGTGGGAGAGGTTGTGGAGAATCTCGAATACCCGGCGGCGCTGGGACGATGGGCCGAGGTTGAGATAGGGATATGTCGCACTTGACCGTGACTGCGGTTGGGCCGCAGGCGACGTCGGCCAGGCATAGCCCTGGTAGGTTGGTAGGTGCGGAGAGCAGATCAGGGTCCGTGAGCTGGTCTGCTGCGAGTTGAGCGTAGTCGACTGCCAGGTGTGCGGCGTGGATGGCAGGGCGGGAGAGGCAGTCGGCTACCACTTTGTCTCGGCCGGAGACGTGTTGGATGTTCGTGGTGAACTCGGACACTGCCGCGAGCTGGCGCTGCTGCCTGGCGGACCAGGGGTCGGTTGTCTTTGCCATTGCGAATGTCAGGGGTTTGTGGTCAACAAACGCAGTGAAGGGGTGGCCCTCCAGCAAAAACCGAAAATGGCGGACCGCCAGGTACAGCGCAAGGAGCTCGCGGTCGAAGGTGCTTAACTTGACCTCCGGGGGGTGTAGTTGGCGGCTGAAGAAGGCAAGAGGTTGCCAGGCGCCGTCGACCCACTGCTCGTACACGGCGCCGACCGCGTGGTCGGAGGCGTCCGTGGTGAGCGCTACTCTGGCATTGGGCCGTGGGTGCGCGAGCAGGGTGGCGTCGGCGAGCGCGGTCTTGGTGGAGTTGAAGGCGGCTGATACGTCTGCCGTCCATTCGACCGCCATCTTGCCGCTCCTGCCCCAGAGGGCTTCATACAGGGGCCTCATGAGGGACGCCGCTTTGGGGATGAAACGGTTGTAGAAATTCACCATCCCGAGGAACTCCTGGAGTCCTTTGATGGTGGTGGGGCGGGGAAATTGCTGGACGGCCTGCACCTTGGTGGGCAGGGGAATGGCCCCAGCATGGGTGATGTGGTGGCCGAGGAAGTCGATCTTGTCCAGGCCGAACTGGCACTTGGCTGGGCTGAGGATGAGCCCGTGGTCGCTGAGGCGCCCGAACAGGATGCGAAGGTGTTCGAGGTGTTCCTGCTTGGAGGAACTGGCTACCAGGATGTCGTCCAGGTAGACGAACAGGAACTTCAGGTCCCGAAGGACCGAGTCCATGAGCCGTTGGAATGCCTGGGCCGCGTTTTTGAGGCCGAAGGGCATCCGCAGGAACTCGAAAAGCCCGAAGGGGGTGATTACGGCCGTCTTGGGGACGTCCGCGGGGTGGACAGGGACTTGGTGGTAGCCGCGCACCAGGTCGACTTTGGAAAAGACTGAGCGGCCGGCCAGCCTAGCCGAGAAGTCCTGAATGTGCGGCACGGGGTACCGATCAGGGGTGGTGGCGTCGTTGAGGCGGTGGTAATCCCCGCAGGGGCGCCAAACCCCGCCTGGTTTGGGGGCGATGTGGAGTGGGGAGGCCCAGGGACTGTTGGAGCGGCGGATGATGCCGAGCTGTTCCATAGTGGCAAACTCGGTCCGCGCGATCTCCAGTTTGGCCGGGTGAAGCCTGCGGGCGTGGGCTTACACTGGGGGGCCTGTGGTGGGGATGAAGTGTTCCACCCCGTGTTTGGTGACCTCCACGGAGAAGGTCGGGTTGGTGAGGGCCGGGAATTCGGCCAGGAGTGCCGAGTAGTCATCCGTGGCCCGGGCGTGGCACTGTGACGCCATGTCGGCGGGTTGACGGGGGGCCATGGCGCCCAGGGTGGGGGACATGGTGTTCATGTCCACGAGGCGGTGTCGAGGGATGTCTACCAGTAGGCCATGGGCGCACAGGAAATCTGCGCCGATGAGAGGGGAGAGTACCTTGGCAGTGATGAACTCCCATCGGTAGCAGTGACCAGCGAGGTCGAGGGTGACTGTGCGGATGCCGTACGTCCGGATGTCCGAGCCGTTAGCGGCAGCCAGCGCCTGTCCTCGTTCGCCCTTTTGGATGTCGAGGGCGGAGGCCGGGATGATGCTGCGCTGAGCTCCAGTGTCGCACAGGAACCGGCGGCCGGTTTTGTCATCCGTGACGTACAGCAGGGAGCCCACGTGGCCCACGGCCATCACGGGGGCTGGTACGGGGGCAGACTTGAAGGAGCAGGGAGGTGTGCACCGTTAAGCCCTGGCGCCGAACCGTGCGTGGTAGTAACAGTAGCCCGGGTTTGTGGGGCGCGAAGGCCCCGTGGGCCCCGTGGCTGGGCCTTGTGGCCACGTGGTGGCCGGTGTGGGGCGCGCCCAGGCTGTGGCTGCCAGGTCCGGAGCGACGTCACGGCCGGAGTGAGCGGACAGCAGCTTGTCGGCCTCGTCGGCCAGGGCTTCTAGGTCCGTGAGGCCGGACGCCACGATCGCTGGGCGGATACTGGGAGGTAGTTGGCGGATGAACAGCGTGCGGAAGAGAGACCCGGGTGGGCTCTCGTCAGTGAGTGAGAGCATGTGGGAGAGGAGGTCTGACGGTGAGGCGTCACCGAGGCCTGGAAGGTCGAGGAGGCGGCAGTTTCGCTGGTGTGTCGAGGTCGTAAATTTTTTAAGGAGCGCGGCCTTAAGATGTGCATACTTGCCCTCCTCTGGTGAGTTCTGCAGCGCCATCCAGACCTTCGTGACTGTGGAGCTACCGAGTGATGCGACGAGGTAGTCATACTTCGTCCCATCTGTGGTGATGTGTCGCAGCCGGAATCGGGACTCAGCTTGGAGGAACCAGGCTTCGGGCTGGTTTTCCCAAAACTCCGACAGTTTCACGGAAACTGCGTTCGTTTCCGCCATTGCAGTGCTCGGAATACGTTCTGAGCGTTGGGGTCAGCAATGTTGAGGCTGCCGCGGAACACGAATGGAGGCCGAACCGATCTGAGGAACACATGGCTTTTTATTACATTCTCTTGAGAGATGGCTGCCCCAGCTCTTCTCTCTACTAAACCCGAAAGAAGAATGAGGGCGACGCCCGCGCTTTTGTGTACACAGAGGGCGACGCCCACTCCTTTGTCATGCCTTAAAGGCACCATGCTTCTTAAAGGCAAGGTGCCCGATTTATTGTCCACGGACGGAAAAGTGGATTGCGCCCGTTTAGGTGGCGATCCGCCACAATAGTGCACTATGTTTTATATTGGATCATCCTAGCAATGGGAGTGGGCCTTTGGCGTAACGGTAAGCATCCCCGCCGCTGGGCCAGAAGGTGTAGGGTTTCAAACCCTGCTCCAGACAGTCCCGGCAAGTAGAGTCGGAGCTCCGGCTCTAAATTCTGGGTTGACATCCAGCGGGATACTTGCATCCGTGGGTGTGGGTGGCCCCCCTCGTATGGGTTGTAGGAGCCCGTAAAACCCTCCCACCATAGGACTAACCACCCTAATGGCTGGTATGAAGATGGTTACGGTCACGGAAGGAGCGTTTAACGCGGCCAGAAATCCTTCCACTACTTCATACTGTTCCCCAAAGGGAACAGTGTGTAGACACGATAAGAAGAAGATCCTAGCAATACATCACAATACTATATCAGCTTTTACTACAGCCTCCTGGCATTGAAACTTTAGAGAACCATGCACTATAACACCTACGTCTCGTTCACGCTCAACAGACTTTAGAAACATAGAAACATAGAAGATAGGAGCAGGAGTAGGCCATTCGGCTCCTCGAGCCTGCTCCGCCATTCAATGCGATCATGGCTGATCATCCAAATTCAGTACCCTGTCCCTGCTTTCTCCCGATATCCCTTGATCCCTTTAGCCTTAAGAAATATATCCAACTCCTTCTTGAATATATTTAATGAATTGGCCTCTACTACCTTCTGTGGAAGAGAATTCCACAGGTTCACCACTCTCTGGGTGAAGAAATTCCTCCTCATCTCTGTCCTAAATGGCTTACCCCTTATCCTTAGACTGTGACCCCTGGTTCTGGACTCCCTCACCATCGGGAACATCCTTCCTGCATCTAGTCTGTCTAGTCCTGTTAGAATTTTATAAGTTTCAATGAGATCCCCACTCATTCTTCTAAACTCCAGCGAGTATAAGCCTAATCGACCCAATCTCTCCTCATACGTCATTCCTGCCATCCCAGGTATCAGCCTGGTGAATCTTCGTTGCACTCCTTCCATGGCAAGAACATCCTTCCTCAGAAAAGGTGACCAAAACTGCACACAATACTCAAGATGTGGTCTCACCAAGGCCCTGTACAACTGCAGCAAGACATCCTTGTTCCTGTACTCAAACCCTCTCGCTACGAAGGCCAACATACCATTTGCCTTCTTAACCGCCTGCTGCACTTGCATGCTTACCTTCAGCGACTGGTACACAAGGACACCCATGTCTCATTGCACTTCCCTTCTCCCAATCTATTGCCATTCAGATAATAATCTGCCTTCTTGTTTTTGCCACCAAAGTGGATAACCTCGCATTTATCCACATTATTTTGCATCTGTCATGCTTCTGCCCAATCACCCAACCTGTCCAAATCATACTGGAGTTTCTCGGCATCCTCCTCACAGCACACACGCCCACCCAGCTTTGTGTCGTCTGCCAACTTGGAAGTATTACATCTAGTTCCCTCGTCCAGATCATTAATATATATTGTGAATAGCTGGGGTCCAAGGACCGATCCTTGTGGTACCCCACTAGTCACTGCCTGCCACTTGGAAAAAGACCCGTTTATTCCAACTCTTTGCTTTCTGTCTGCCAACCAGTTCTCTATCCAAGTCAATACCTTGCCCCCAATCCTATGTGCCTTAACTTTACACGCTAATCTCTTATGCAGGACCTTATCGAAAGCCTTCTGAAAGTCCAAATACACCACATCCACTGGTTCTCCCTTATCTATTTTACCAGTTACATCCTCAAAAAATTCCAGTAGATCAGTCAAGCACGATTTACCTTTTGTAAATCCATGTTGACTTTGTCCGATCCAGTCACTGTTTTCCAAGTGCTCTGCTATTACATCTTTTATAATGGACTCTAGCATTTTCCCCACTACCGATGTCAGGCTTACCGGTCTGTAATTCCCCGTTTTCTCTCTACCACCTTTTTTGAATAGTGGGGTAACATTAGCTACCCGCCAATCCATGGGCACTGTTCCAGAGTCTATCAAATTTTGGAAGATGACCAGCAATGCATCTATTATTTCTAGGGCCACTTCCTTAAGTACCCTAGGATGTAGATTATCAGGCCCTGGGGATTTATCGGCCTTCAATCCCGTCAATTTCTCTAACACCATTTCCCTACAAATACTGATTTCTATCAGTTCCTCCCTTTAGTTCGGAACACTGCATGGTATACATATGCTTCGCACTAGCCCTACCCCGTGCATAACACTACCTTTATCTATATTATTTATTTCATCTGTCAGATACAGGCTCCTTCCCTCATCACATCTAGATCTGACTCTCGTCTTTTTTTCTCATCCAAGGACCTAATACCTACACAAATTTTAGTGTCATCCGCAAACTTTCTGACAGGGCCGTCAACACCTTCATTCAGCTCATTAATAAAAATTTTAAAGAGCAATGGTCCTAACACCAATCCCCGCAGAACTCCATTAATAACTGGTCTCCGTACAGAAGCCTTACCATTAATGATGGCCCTCTGCTGACAAGAATGCAACCAATTCCTTATTCACTCCAGGATCTGCCATCCAATACCACAGGACTCTACCTTATAAATTAGCAAATTTGTTTTTTTTATTCGTTCCTGGGATGTGGGCATCGTTGGCAAGGCCAGCATTTATTGCCCATCCCTAATTGCCCTTGAGAAGGTGGTGGTGAGCCACCTTCTTGAACAGCTGTAGTCCGTTAGTGAAGGTATTCCCACAGTGCTGTTAGGGAGGGAGTTCCAGGATATTGACCCAGCAACGATGAAGGAATGGCGATATTCTTCCAACTCAGGATGGTGTGTAACTTTGAGGGAAACTTGCAGGTGATAGTGTTCCCATGCACCTGCTGCCCTTGTCCTAGGGGGTAGAGGTCGCAAGTTTGGGAGGTGCTGCCAAAGAAGCCTTGGTGAGTTGCTGCAGTGCATTTTGTAGATGGTACACACTGCAGACATGTTGCGCCGGTGGTGGAGGGAGTGAATGTTTAAGGTGGTGGATGGGGTGCCAATCAAGTTGCTTTGTCTTGGATGGTGTTGAGTTTCTTGAGTGTTGTTGGAGCTGCACTCATCCAGGCAAGTGGAGAGTATTCCAACACACTCCTGACTTGTGCCTTGCAGATGGTGGAAAGGCTTTGGGGAGTCAGGAGGTGAGACACTCACCACAGAATCCCCAGCCTCTGACCTCCTATTGTAGCCGCAGTATTTATGTGGCTGGTCCAGTTAAGTTTTTGGTCAATAGTGACCCCCAGGATGTTGATGGTGGGGGATTCAACGATGGTAATGTCGTTGAATGTCATGGGGAGGTGATTAGACTCTCGTCTGTTGGAGATAGTCAATGCCTGACACTTGTGTGGCATTAATGTTATTTGCCACTTATCAGCCCAAGCCTGAATGTCGTCCAGGTCTTGCTGCATTTGGGCATGGACTGCTTCATTATCTGCAGAGTTGCGAATGAAACTAAATACTGTGCAATCATCAACGAACATCCCCATTTCTGACCTTATGATGAAGGGAATGTCATTAATGAAGCAGCTGAAGATGGTTGGGCCTAGGACACTGCCCTGAGGAGCTCCTGCAGTGATGTCCTGAGGCTGAGATGATTGACCTCCAACAATTACAACCATCTTCCTTTGTGCTAGATATGACTCTCGCCAGTGGAGAGTTTCCTCCCTGATTTCCATTGACCTCAATTTTACTAGGGCTCCTTGATGCCACACTCAGTCAAACACTATCATGATGTCAAGGGCAGTCACTCTCACCTCACCTCTGCAATTCAGCTCTTTCATCCATGTTTTGACTAAGGCTGTCATGAGGTCTGGAGCTGAGTGGTCCTGGCAGAACCCAAACTGAGCATCGGTGAGCAGGTTATTGGTGAGTAAGTGCCGCTTGATAGCACTGTCGACAACACCTTCCATCACTTTGCTGATGATTTAGAGTAGACTGATGGGGCGGTAATTGGCCGGATTGGATTTATCCTGCTATTTGTGGACAGGACATACCTGGGCAGTTTTCCACATTATCAGGAAGATGCCAGTGTTGTATCTACACTGGAACAGCTTGGCTAGAGGCGCGGCTAGTTCTGGAGCACAAGACTTCAGCACGACAGCTGTGATGTTGTCAGGGCCCATAGCCTTTGCCGTATCCAGTGCGTTCAGCCGTTTCTTGATATCACGTGGAGTGAATCGAATTGGCTGAAGATTGGTTCCTGTGATGATGGGGACCTCAGGAGGATGCCAATATGGATCATCCACTTGGCACTTCTGGCTGAAGATAGTTGCAAATGCTTCAGCCTTGTCTTCTGCATTTGCATGATACAAAGCTGGTTGGGAATGTAAGTTGTGAGTAGGATGCAAAGAGGCTTCAAGGGGATATAGACAGCCTGAGTGGGCAAGAACATGGTAAATTGAATATAATGCGGAGAAATGTGAAGTTATCTACTTTGATAGGAAAAATCGAAGAGCAGAGTATTTTTTAAATGATGAGAGATTGGGAAATGTTGGTGTCAGAGGGACCTGGGTGTCCTTGTACACATATCACTGAAAGTTAACATGCAGGTACAGCAAGCAACTAGGAAAGCAAATGGTATATTGGCCTTTATTACAAGAGGATTTGAGTATAAGAGTAAAGATGTCTTATATAGGGCCCTGGTGAGATCACATCTGGAGTATTGTGTATAGTTTTGGTCTCCTTACCTAAGGAAGGATATACTTGCCATAGAGGGAGTGCAACGAAAGTTCACCAGACTGGTTCCTGGGATGGGGGGATTGTCCTATGAGGAGAGATTGAGTAGACTAGGCCTATATTCTCTAGAGTTTAGAAGGATGAGAGGTGATTTCATTGAAACATACAAAATTCTTACAGGGCCTGACAGCATAGATGCAGGGAGGATGTTTCCCCTGGCTGGGGAGTCTAGAACCAGGGATCCCAGTCTCAGAATAAGGGGCTGGTCATTTAGGACTGAGATTAGGAGAAATTCTTCGCTCAGAGGGTGGTGAATCTTTGGAATTCTCTAACCCAGAGGACTGTGGAGGCACAGTCATTGAGTATATTCAAGACAGAGATTTATAGATTTTTGACTATTAAAATATGGGGATAGTGCAGGAAAGTGGAGATGAGGTAGAAGATCAGCCATGATCTTATTGAATGGCGGAGCAGGCTCGACAAGCCAAATGGCCTACTCCTGCTCCTATTTCTTATGTTCTTATGTTCCTATGTATGCTGGGCTGTGCCATCATTGAGGATGGGAATATTCATGGAGCCTCCTTCTCCCATTAGTTGTTTAATTGTCCACCACCAGTCACGACTGGATGCGGCAGGACTGCAGAGCCTTGATTTGATTCGTTGGTTGTGAGATCACTTAGCTCTGTCTATAGCATGCTGCTTCCGCTGATTAGCATGCATGTAGTCCTGCATTGCAGCTTCCCCAGGTTGGCACCTCATTTTTAGGTACACCTGGTGCTGCTCCTGGCATGCTATTCTACACTCCTCATTGAACCAGGGTTGGTCCCCTGGCTTGATGGTAATGGTAGAGTGAGGGATATGCTAGGCCATGAGGTTACAGATTGTGTTGGATTACAATTCTGCTGCTGCTGATGGGCCACAGCGCCTCATGGATGCCCAGTTTTCAGCTGCTAGATCTGTTCTGAATCTATCCCATTTAGCATGGCAGGTGCTCTTCACAAGGACTGTGCAATGGTCACTGCTACCAATACTGTCATGGACAGATGCAGCTGTGACAGGTAGATTGGTGAGGACGAGGTCAAGTAGGGTTTTCCCTCATGTTGGTTCTCTCACCACCTGCCGCAGGCCCAGTCTGGCAGCTATGTCCTTTAGGACACGGCCAACTCGGTTAGTAGTGGTGCTACCGAGCCACTCTTGGTGATGGACATTGAAGTCCCCCACCCAGTGTAGCTTCTGTGCCCTTGCTTCAGTTGCCTCAGTGCTTCTTCCAAGTAGTGTTCAACATGGAGGAGTACGAATTCATTAGCCGAGGGAGGGAGACGGTAATCAGCAGGAGGTTTCCTTGCCCATGTTTGACCTGATGTCAAGAGACTTCATGGGGTCTGTAGTCAATGTTGAGGACTCCTAGGGCCACTCCCTCCCGACTATATACCACTGTGCCACTGGGTCTGTCCTACCGGTGGGACAGGACGTAGCCGGGGATGGTGATTGTAATATACTTTGGTAGAACAAATGAAGGACAGAGACACAATGATTTGGCAGTCCATGTGTTTGCTTTATTAGGCCAGAGAAAACTGAGCATGCTCATACCAAACCATGTTGTTGTGGTGAAAATAAATTCACACCTAAACCGTATAAAAGTAAAAAGATGCAGTTTATTATCAGAGCTCTGGGAGAAGAGTCTCAGACCCCGCGGTCTGTGCGAGCACCTTCTCGTTCTCTCTTGGTTGGTACAGCTTTTTATTCTATTTTCATCCAATCACATTGTATTACAATAATCACCTGATCACATTGTATTACAATAATCACCTGATCACATATGGATTCTTTTCAGTATTAATAAAGGTTAGTTACATCTTACTATGCCTTTGGTCACAGGTCAAATTCCCATGACCCCTATATTCTGCTGTGTCTACAATTTTTAGCTAAAGCAGCATATTCCTTATCGCTTACGCAAAACGCACATATTCTGTCTTGTCCCACGACTGCTTATCTTGGTTTTTCGAAGCTTCTCACATTGTCCTTTGTTTAAAACTAGCGAAAGTAGCATGAAAGTCTTTTTCACATGAGAAAGTCTTTTTCATAAAAGAAAGTTGTTATTCTGAGAGGGTTCATTTTAACCCCTTCAGTCCCTCCTGTTGGTCCCGCACCAAATTTAGATTTTGGCTAGGGATACCAACTTCTCTTCTACTTTTACCATCCCCAGGATTACTCCTAACAGATGGCTTAAACTTAGTACCTAAGTTCAGCTTTCCCCTCTGTCTACCTTGTTGTGCTAGGCGTGGTAGTCTGTGCAAATGACCAAAGAACTTTACATGTATGTTCCTATCTCTATCAATTCATTATCCCACATTAACTGTTCGGTTTCTGGCTCAATATCGATTATATCAACTGTAGCAACCGGCACTATTCAGGACGCAGCTGCCCTACAGCATGCTTTCAGAACCGTCATCATAACACAAAATAATACTACAACTATAATGACAATTATAAGTCCTTATCATTTCTATTTGTCTTTTGATGCTTGATATTCGATCTTGCTGGCATTTATGCTATCTTTTTCCGCTTGCCTGTTGTCAGTCCCTGGTCTAAGAATTAAAACCCATCTTTGAATCTAATAACTATTTCTTTATTGACTTCTCACAATCGGCTCTTGACTAATCTAGCCAGCTCTTATTGCTCTCTCAACTTGGGCATTAGTTAGTTGGGAGTCTTGAAGATTTCTCCCTTCCTTACAGTCCATTCCTTTGAGGAGAAGGAGCAACCTCTGACCCCTTACTCAAATTCAATTCACTGTTCCGGTGTTCCAATTCTGCCCCGCCTGGAGTATCCTCTGTTTCTTCTATCTTTCCTGATGTTACCCCGCCTGGGGTCTCCTCTACATCGCTTCAGATCTTCTCTTTTGGCGTGCTCAATTAATTTTTTAGTGCTTGTCAGTCATGGGCATGAGTACCCAATTGGCTTATGTATCAAAGTCTTACTACACACGTTACATATATCAAATACACTATCATTATAAGTTGGATAACTACCAGAGCATGTGAAATAATACAAACCTAAGGGTGTGCTGATGTATTAAGCCCAATATCCCATCAATGTGAGTTGTCCCCTATGCTGTCAATTTCAATATCTATTCTCGAGTTGTCTTGCTCCAAAACATAAAAATGCTTTAGGGAGGAGTTCAGTTGCATCATGAGCTCACTGAAACCCACAAACAACAGGGGAATGTCATATCCGAGTATCTGAATTGTGGCACATAATTGTGTAGCTCATACTTAAAAATGTGTTGGTTGATGGGACAGGTCCTGTTAGATCCGTAAAGCATGGTAATTGCAGTAGTAGTGACACAGGAGGCACCACTAAAATCACCTCATACTGGATTCGTACTGGTTTTTCCCACGCTCTGTTACCTACAAAACACAATTATTACAGTCACAGTTAAATTCAGTCTTACAATCATATCAAATACATTACAGTTCAACATCTAATCAACAAATCATGGATTTAAAAGATTCTCCAGATCTCTCTTTTGCTCGTATCCATCTTGTGGATAATTCTTACTAATCATGATTTCTCCTTAGCCCTCGATTGTACCAATCCAGATCCCATGCAACTCTCCACTTCAACTTTAATACCTCTAACAGGTACCCGTGTGTTTAACTCTATTCTGATTGTTTCATTAATTAGATAGTTTCTCGATGGAGTATGCTTTAAAAGTTGTCTCGCTCTCCTGAGCCACATTAACCATTTCATGTCTTGCTGTTGTCAAGTAACTGAGCATGTCTGAGACCCATTCTTCAGTGCAAACTCAACATACATTCCTGGATGGTAATTACCTCATATGTATTGAATCACATTTGAACACTCATATCAGTATCTCAATATCGTGCCACACGTGTCATCCGATACAAGCCTTTCTCGGGCTTTCAGGTATCTTATCGAAAGATTGCAGTCGCCTGGAGATCTTTGCTCATCTTCCTCTGCATGGTCCTGATGTCTTGGGTAGTGGCCAGACTATCAAATTCAGTTTTCTTAAAAGTTCATTAAAGGCAGGGACACAAATGTCTCCAAGAGAAAGCTATCAATTTACTATTCTTAACTACATTTTCCTGACTTTCACTAGAAAATTTTGAGAATTCCCATTCAGTAGTGTAATTCTCCTGTTTCAATCTTACACTCTCAATTACTTTCCTTTAATTACCATTCATATCTCATTCATGAGTCCTGGAAAAACTTTACTGTCCAGTACAATATTTAAGATAGAAAACATAGATCAAACGTTCTCACTTGATCCAAGTTATTAACACATTTTATTATCATTATTTTTAGAGGATCTTTTATTTTCCCAAAAGTAACCAAATATATAGTGCCTGAGTCCATTTTGTCATTTCAAAATTATCCCAAAATCCAAATAGCAGTACAGTTGAACTGACAGGTTTTGTCAATGTTCAATTTCATCTCTATCAATTTATCTTCCATTTCCAATTTCAGAAACAAGTGATTCTCAGGCTAGATAGCTTACACAGTGTTTTTAACATTAGAGACAGAAGTGCTGCAATTAGTTTACAAGGTAACTTCCATATAACAGAAGAAGGGAATCCATTGTGACTCTGCTTAGAGCCCAAGGGGTTAATTTATCAAATCTTAATTTTCCCTCTGTCACTATGGTAAAATAATAACTTAAAATTAAGAAACTTAAATTTAAGCACTGTTGCCTCACAGCGCCAGGGACCCGGGTTCGAATCCGGCCTCTGGTGACCGTCTGTGTGGAGTTTGCACATTCTTCCCGTGTTTGCGTGGGTTTCCTCCGGGTGCTCCGGTTTCCTCCCACAGTCCAAAGATGTGCGGGTTAGGTTGATTGGCTATGATAAATTGACCCTTAGTGTTAGGGGGATTAAATATGTGGGGTTATGGGGATAGGGTGGGATATGTGTTGGTGTAGGGGTTACAGGGATCGGGTGGGATATGTGTTGGTGCAGGCTCGATGGGCCGAAATGGCCTCTATCTGCACTGTGGGGTTTCTGTGATTTCTGTGATATATCTTTAGATTTCATACTAAAGTTTTTGCTTGGCGAACTTAAACAGCTGTCAGTGGAAAGGGTTAACTCCTTTGCAGGTTTTTTAAGAAGGGAGAGCAAAATATTATCAAATGCACGCAACTGCGTCAATTCACATAAATCACAAAAAAAACACTTTCCTGATCGAAAGACAATTGTGTTTTCACACTTTAACTAAACACGAACACGGAAGTAATATGGACAGTGAAGAAACACGGGATTGAGCAAAGTTCACAAGCTAAGTAAGCCTTTGTAAGGAACTCTGCAACTATCAGATGTTCTTGCGGAGCGGAGTTATCTTATTCAATGCGGTCTACACAAATTTACACCAACCAAAATTTCACCGTGGCCACAATGAAAGTCTGGTTTTAATAGGTTAATTAACCTCATAACTCCAATTTAATCCAGATCTTGTAAACATTCAAATTAATTTTCTTCCAAGCACATTGGCAACTGTAACTTTAAGGCAGAAGCTTATCTTTTGTAAAACTATGAACAAACAAAACAAAATAGCACATTCTTGCAGAAAACAGTAAATTACGTCATATTTTCTTATCAAATCAAACTGCTTTAGAAGATTTCACCATAGCAACCGCGACTCCAAGGTTAAATCTTAGACTGAAACTTAATCTTTTGTTATACAAACTTTTTGTTGCTCTTCTCAGTTTTTACACACCAGCTTAACTTAAATTAGTTCAAAGGTTTTTTCCAATTCTTGGGGCACAATCTTATTCGCACATTCTTCCAAAATCCAAGACAAGACAAAAGTTTTTAAACGCTTTTAACACAGAGAAGTGGGTGGAGCTAAAACAAACATAACAGAATCTTTCTTTTAAAGACAGACTTTCAGACAAAAGAAATACTGTAACTTCTTAAACATTCATAGTCAGGAACACTTTCACACTTTAACACGCACTTTCACACAAACTGAAATTCCAGCATTTTTTTAAGGTTCCTTTCACTCAGAAAATCTTGTGTTTTATTTGTCTCAGCACAAATGTTAATAACTTCCATGTCAGTAAAACTTTAAGGGCTAGATTTTCAGTTGCTTGCGCCAGCAGTTAGCGCCTTAAGAGAAGTGATTTCCGGGCGCTATGCGTGTAGCGCCCGGGCGCAGCGCAGTTTGCGCCCCGCCCCAAATTAAGTTGCCCGTTAGCGCCGGCGCAAAGTTTAGCGCCCGCCCGGATGCGCGCGCAGAAAATGACGTCACATCCTCGTGCAACGCCCTTTGGCCGCCCCGATTGCAAACTTCAGTCGGACCGCCCCATTGTGCGGCGGGCGGCCGGTGCGTTTGGAAAAAGGAACGCAACACAACCAGCGCGGGCCCCGGGGGGCGCTAATTAAAGGGAACGTCCTCTCCAGTATAAAGGCCATCCATTATTTCAGAAAACAGTCTTGTGCAACGCATTTCTGGAGACACAACAAGGAGGATAGCTAACTGGTTTCAAGCAGCAAGAGCCAGGTATTTTTGGACTCAGGCAACAGCGCTGCAAGTGGCCATTTGGAAATTAGAGTGTTTGCCAGGATTTGATGGGGGTTGCATGGGGTGCCAACGCGGAGCTGCAGCTCCATGTCCGTAGGGCTCGCAGACGTATTGTGAGAGGGGCAGCCCTGGCTAGAGGCAGAGGGGGCTACAGGCGTCGGCCACGTAGGCCTTACCCAGTCAGGCTATACCGCCAGCAGCGCTCCTACCTAAACATGAGTGCCGCGCAATGTGTTAAAAGGCTCCGATTCCGGAAGGGGGTGATTGCAGAGATCTGCCACCTGCTTCGCCGAGATCTGCGGCCAAAGCTCAGGTGCAGGACGTCTCTGTCGGTGGAAGTGAAGGTGACGGTGGCATTGAACTTCTATGCCACCGGCTCCTTCCAATACGCTGCTGGGGACATAGCAAACATCTCCCAGTACGGCGCGCATCGCTGCATCCGCCAGGTGACCGAAGCACTGTTCAGAAGGAGAAGCCAATTCATCTCCTTCCCCATGGCCCTGGAGAGCCAGCATCAGCGCGCATTGGGATTTTCCAGACTCGGGGAATTCCCCTTGGTGCAGGGCGCCATTGACTGTACGCATGTGGCTTTGCGGGCCCCTCTGGAGCATGGCGAGCAGTATCGCAACAGGAAGGGCTACCATTCTCTGAATGTGCAGCTGGTCTGTGACCACAAGCAGCGCATCATGGCAGTCAATGCCAGCTTCCCAGGCAGCAGCCACGATGCCTTTATCCTGCGGCAGAGTACTGTGCATGACATGTTCCAGGCACAGCCTCCCCCAAGAGGATGGCTACTCGGGGACAAAGGCTATCCTTTGTGCACCTGGCTCATGACCCCGCTCCGCGCGCCCAGGACCGCTGCTGAAGAGGCCTACAACGAGAGCCATCAAACCACCCGCAACATCATCGAGCTAACTATTGGGGTCCTCAAGCAGCGGTTCCGCTGCCTTGATCGCTCCGGAGGAGCTCTCCAGTATTCGCCGGACCGGGTCTCCCAATTTGTGGTGGTTTGCTGCATGCTACACAACCTGGCTATCCGCAGGACTCAGGCACTGCCACCTGACGTTGGACCAGCACCTCAGGAGGAGGAGCAGGAGGAGCATGAGGAGGAGGAGGAGGAGGAGGAGGAGCAGGAGTACGTTCCCAGGAGGGAGCGACCAGGGCCAAGGGCCGCACGACGCCACCTTATTACACGGTACTTCTAAGCCCCCTGTCAGGGAATGGCCAGGGGCCATGAGGGAAGATGAATGCAGCCGCTCCGCAAGCCCTCAGCCGGCGAAGCCAACAAACACTAAGAAGAACAACCATGGAGACTGCATGAATAAAGATAATTTTTTATTAAACAAAAATGAAAAGCCCTTCCCACATGAATCCCCAAAAACAATAAACGGGCCCCACAAAAAGCCCAACAAACGACTCACTCCCACAAACTGGGGAGGAGCCACTCCACCTTTATTGAAACCGGGCCTCAACGTCGGCCTAACGCAAAAAAAAAGCCCTCCAAAAGCACAACCATGGGCAAAATAAAGATGGCCACCGCCATATTAAAGGAAAGCTGGCCACACCCTCTACTGAGTGGCCCGCGAGGGCGAGACCTTGGCCAGCATTTTGCCTCCCCTGCCCTGCCTGCTGCTCCTTCGCAAGCTCTGCCCAGTGGCTGCTGCGAGGCTGGGGGAAGGCGCCTGAGGCTCAGATGCCCTTCCGCCAGATGCCGCTGGGGGGCGGCCTACACGGCGTTTGGGCCTCGAGGGGCCGTCTCCTGAGTGGCGCGCCTGAGCCTGGCCACCATCAGCTGCAGCCGCTTGCCCTTGACGCCCCAGAGGGGGAATGGCGGCGACGGATGGTGCAATGTGGGCCAGCTGGCGTCTGGGATGCGCTGGCTGGTGCTGTGGCGCGGTGGCACTCGGCCGGGCCCGCACTGCAGGATCCGCAGCAATCAGCCGACGGCCGGCTTGCTGGGATGGTCCAGCGCGGCGCCTGCCCTGGCGATGCCTGCCTGAGACAGCGCGTGTGGCAGCAGTGAGTGGCCCTGTGGTCCTGGTGTGCGCGTGCATCACATCCGCCAGGGTCTTGACGGCATCAGTTAGCATGCGGCCAGTCGCGGCAGTTGCTGCCCCGAACTCGCGCACACTGGTCGCCAGCGACTCGATGGCCTCAGGCATGCGCCCCACCACGCTCATGAGCTCCGTGTGGCGCCGGTCCGAGTCGTCGGCCATCTGATCGAGCTTCCGCACCTCCTCCGAAGTGAAGGTGTCCGGACTGGAGTCGCGACTCTCCCGCTGGGGAGGAGGGGGCCGAACTAGGGGACCCTTGCCGCGTTGGTGACGGCGAGTGTGCCGAGCAGCAGCACTCCCCTCTGATCCTTCCCCCCTTTGGGGGGAAGGCCGCGGGCCACGCGCACGGCTGCTGGGTGGCTGGACGCCACTGGTCCCAGAAGCTGCATTGCCCTGCGACAGTTCCTCCAGGCACTCGTCCAGTGAGGAGGTGTCGAGCATTTCCTCCTCTCCTGCGGGACGTGACTGTTCCCCCGAAGGTCCGGCTTGCTCCTCCTCCTCCTCCTGGTTGGAGGTGCTGTCACTGGCAGCCTCAGGGTCCTGGTCGTCACCAGCTGAAAGCAGGAATGCACAAGAGTAGCTTCAGAGTGAGGAGACGGCGTCAGCGAGGGAGTTAGGACTGGTGGGATTCAGCGCATTGGTGGGACAGTGGCAAAGGAGGTAGCTCGGATGGGCCAGTGCGACGCGAGAGGGCCAAAAGGCGAGGTCCTTACCATTGCCGGGCAGTGGAGGGTCGGATACACCGCACGCTGTGGGGACAATCACACGTGCTCCCATGAGCACACACACGCGCTCCTCCAGCCGAGTGAGCTTCTGCAGCTTGGCGCGGCCACCCCTGGCACGGGCCTGGCGATTAAACGCTACTTTAGCCTGCAAGAGAAAGGACGGGCTGTAAGTGCGCAGTGAAGCCCTGATGTAGTGTGCACTGCCTCCCATGGTGGAATAGCTTGGACAGAGTGAAGCCCTGATGTAGTGTGCACTGCCTCCCATGGTGGAATAGCTTGGACAGAGTGAAGCCCTGATGTAGTGTGCACTGCCTCCCATGGTGGAATAGCTTGGACAGAGTGAAGCCCTGATGTAGTGTGCACTGCCTCCCATGGTGGAATAGCTTGGACAGAGTGAAGCCCTGATGTAGTGTGCACTGCCTCCCATGGTGGAATAGCTTGGCCAAAGTGTAGAGTGCCGAATGGCCATTTGATGCTCATGACTGTCCCAATGCTGCTGGCTGAGGGCTGGCCAAAAGGACTTTCAGGTCCCTTTGCCCATCATGTCAGGTGTACATGCAAGAATGAGGAGGAGACTGGAAAGGCTACTCACCCTCACAATCCTGGTCAGATCGTTGTACTTCTTACGGCATTGTGTGTGGGTCCTGGGGGCCTCGCCGGTGAATGTCACCCTCTGGGCGATCTGCTTCCAGGCTTTGGTGTAGTCGTGGTGGGTTGGATTCCTCCCACTCTCTGGAAACAAGATCTTGCGCCTCACCTCCAGAGCTGTGAGCATGATGTCCAGATCACCCTCTGAGAAGCGCAGGGCACGCTGACGGGCCTTCTCTGGCGTTGCCATGACTCCCTGGGGCTGAGCAGTAGTGTTGAGGCCTCTTTGCAAGGCTGCAGTGTGCAGGGCGTGGCAGCAGACTAATTCGTCCCTTCCCCCTTTAAGAGCTGGTCGGCACCACGGGGTCTGCTGTCAGTGCAAAAATGACCGCACCCGTGCTGCGCCCCGCCTGGGCGCTATCCCTCTGGACCGCCGGCTTAGCGCCTAAAGAGAGTAGTGGAACGCCTCTTTTAGCGCTCCACCAACCTCTTAGGGCGAAGCCACTGAATTCCCGGCAACGGGGCGCTACTTTGGGGCGGGCGCTAACTTCGGGCGGGCGCTAAAGCTAGCGCCCCAAAACTGCCTAAACTGAAAATCTAGCCCTAAGTTTCTCTTTTTTTTTCTCTTTTTCCATCGGTGTCCCTATCTTCTTTCTCCTTGTTTATCCTTTAGTTTTGCCAATTTTTTTTCTCTAATTTTGTCACCTGCTCCTGTAGATTTTCGTTTTAATTTCCTTGGTCTTTTGAATGACCGTTACTAATTGGTGTACCAATATAACTCCCGCTTTCTTTGTCTTACTTCCCTTTTGTGTCTCCCACCATTCTCGTTGGTACACTCGTACCTTAGACGGATCCCATCCATCCTTTTTCATCTTATCTATCAAACCTTTCTGATCGTCAGCATAGAGCAAACTCAATGATCCCGGCGGTCCCCAACCTGGGCCTCCGCCTTCTGTCATAATGTATTATTTTTGATACTAGTCTACCGCGTTCCGGTCCACCCTAGTAACTCGTTCTCAGAGGTCTACCTATCATCCACCACTAGTGATGGCGGTCCTGACTTGTAACTATCTCGCTGTCAGAGGTGATTATTTCACTTGTAGCCGTTAATACATTATTATTACCATACGTCGCCTCGTGCAATACAACAGAGAGACTTTTAGTCTGTCTCGGATTCCCAACTAACTCTGGCCTTCACGTGGGGCCCAATTGCCCTCTTAATCTGCTGGAATTTTTTGAGGAAGTAACTGGTAAAATAGATGGGGGAGAGCCAGTGGATGTGGTGTACCTTGACTTCCAGAAAGCCTTCGATAAGGTTCCACACAAAAGATTATCATGCAAAATTAAGGCTCATGGGATTGGGGGCAAAGTATTAACGTGGATAGAGAACTGGCTGGCGGATAGAAAACAGAGAGTTGGAATAAACGGCTCGTTTTCGGAGTGGCAGGCAGTGACCAGCGGGGTGCCGCAAGGATCTGTCCTGGGACCCCAGCTGTTCACAATATATATAAATGATCTGGATCAGGGAATTGGATGCAATATTTCCAAATTCGCTGACGACACTAAACTAGGAGGAGGGGTGGGCTCTGATGAGGATGTCAGGAGGCTACAGTGCGATTTGGACAGGTTGGGAGAATGGGCGGATACGTGGCAGATGCACTATAATGTGGATAAATGCGAGGTTATCCACTTTGGGGGTAAAAACAGGAGGGTAGATTATTATCTAAATGGCAATAGATTGGGAGATGGGGAAGTGCAGAGGGACCTGGGTGTTCTTGTGCACCAGTCACTGAAGGAGAGCATGCAGGTGCAACAGGCGATTAAGAAGGCAAATGGTATGTTGGCCTTCATATCAAGGGGGTTCGAGTATAGGAATAGGGATACCTTACTACAGCTGTACAAGGTGCTGGTGAGACCGCATCTGGAGTATTGTGTACAGTTTTGGTCGCCCCATCTGCGGAAGGATGTTCTTGCCATGGAAAGAGTGCAGCGGCGATTCACCAGGCTGATACCTGGAATGGCGGGAATGACCTACGAGGAGAGATTGAATAGTTTGGGCTTGTACTCACTGGAGTTTAGAAGATTGAGAGGGGATCTCATCGAAACATATAAAATTATGGCAGGCCTGGACAGGCTGAATTCAGAGAGAATGTTTCCAATGGCAGGGGAGCACAGAACCAGGGGCCACAGTCTAAAAATAGCGGGCAAATCATTTAAAACAGAGATGAGGAAGAATTTCTTCACTCAAAGAGTGGTGAGCCTGTGGAATTCCCTGCCACAGAGGGCTGTGAAGGCTAATTCAATAAATATTTTCAAGAGAGAATTGGATATATTTCTGAAGGCTAAGGGGATTAAGGGTTACGGAGAAAAGGCGGGGACGGGGTACTGAACTGGTAAGATCAGCTAAGATCTCAGAGGAAGATCAGCCATGATCTCATTGAATGGCGGAGCAGGCTCGAAGGGCCGAATGGCCTACTCCTGTTCCTATCTCTATGTTTCTATGTTTAATTCCGGCTCAGTATGGGTCCTCGAGACATTTACATTCCGAAATAACACATCAGGTTTCAATCAACTTAACCACTATTTAAACTTATCCACTATTTAAACTTATCCACTATTTAAACTGCATCTCTCACCCGTCACAGATATCAGATTCTTTTGGTACTGCGTCGCTGTCACACCGCCCTTCCGAGTGATCCAATTTCTGGACGGTCAAGATTTGACTACTCGCCCCGTTCACTGGTACAGGCAGTCTTCCAGCTCCGAAGTACCCTGCTCGCAGCGCCAATTTGTTGTGGTGAAAATAAATTCACATCTAAACCGTGTAAAAGTAAAAAGATGCAGTTTATTATCAGAGCTCTGGGAGAAGAGTCTGTGCGAGCACCTTCTCATTCTCTCTTGGTTGGTACAACTTTTTATTCTATTTTCATCCAATCACATTGTATTACAATAATCACCTGATCACATTGTATTACAATAATCACCTGATCACATTGTATTACAATAATCACCTGATCACATATGGATTCTTTTCAGTATTAATAAAGGTTAGTTACATCTTATTATGCCTTTGGTCACAGGTCAAATTCCCATGACCCCTATATTCTGCTGTGTCTACAATTTTTAGCTAAAGCAGCATATTCCTTATCGCTTACGCAAAACGCACATATTCTGTCTTGTCCCACGACTGCTTATCTTGGTTTTTCGAAGCTTCTCACATTGCTCTTTGTTTAAAACTAGCGAAAGTAGCACGAAAGTCTTTTTCACATGAGAAAGTCTTTTTCATAAAAGAAAGTTGTTATTCTGAGAGGGTTCATTTTAACCCCTTCACATGTGATAATACATTACACAGCATTCCCCCTTAAAAAAAATGTACATAATCCCCCCTCAAATACAACAAAACTATGGTCCCACCTTTCCCAGCATTACATGTACCACATAACAAAAACTCCTGGCTTTTTTCTTTTAAATTAACTACAAATCCAGTTTAATAACAGGTTTGCAGCGCCTTCCTGATCTCCTTACAGAAGGTTTTGGTGTTGAACCAATTTTCGGGCTGTTTTGTTTTGGTTCCGAACTCAAAGATGATCCTGTTTCTATCTCAGACTTGGTTGAACCTGGTACTTCAGTTACTGAAGTCTGAACTGAATCAAACTCATGTATGTGTTCATGATCAAGTGGTTCACGATCACGTCCTGGTTTATCTCTAGCAGAGATCATTTGATCTACATGAACACTTCGGGTGTTGTCACCAATTTCAACCAAATATCTCTTGGTTCCACCAACCTCTACTATGGTTCCTACATCCCACTTGTGTGACTTTGACTTTCCAGGGGGACTGAGAACACGAACACACTCGTTTTGTTTGAAACTGCGTTCTTTCTGATTGGTGCCATAATAACGTTTCTGACTCAACTGTTTCTGTTCAACTCTTGAGGCCAAATTCGGTTGAACAAGACTCAATCGTGTTCTCAATCTCCTCTTCATCAAGAGTTCTGCTGGGGTATATCCAGTTATAGTGTGCGGAGTAGTTCTGTACTTCAGCAAGAAATTAGCCAAATGTTGCTTCATGCTAAGTCCCGAACAACCCTGCAACACTTGCTTTTTGAGAGTTTCTTTCACTATGCTGACTGACCCTTTGGCTGCTCTGTTTGAAGCTGGATGATATGGTGGAACGAGGGTGTGTTTGATACCGTTCCTTTTCATGAACTCTTAAAATAGAGCAGAACGGAACTGAGGGCCATTGTCAGAAACAAGCACTTCAGGTAAGCCATGACATGCAAAGATAGACCTCAACTCATCTATGGTACGTTCAGTTGTAGTATTTAACCCATGTATTTCACTTCAATCCACTTTGAGTGACTATTGTAGGGGGTGGCGTGTGTGCAGTCAGCTTGCCTCTGACTGGGTTTCTGAGCAGTTCGAATCGCTCCCACACCCCTGGGTTCTAGACACCGGATTTAGGTACAGGCGGCGATACAGAATTGGAGTAGACAACTGGTTTGGTGCAAGAAAACTGTATTTTTATTAAAGGCACGATAAAATCACAACACTGAGAATTACTAGAATGGTTACAGGCATACAAGAGTACACTTAATTAGGAATGGGGAACACATGGCACATCGAGGGAAAATAGTATTAATCCCCCTACCCTTGTCCCACCCCCAATATCTAAGTAATTGTGCTGTGAGGGGCCAGGGATTATGCTCACCAATAAGGGTTTCTGGACAGGTCGAATCCTGTCGATTAAGCCGGTTGCGGTTTTGAGGTTCGCTCTTTGTATCCTTTGGGGCCTGCCGTTGTCACATGGTCCCAGGGCGCGGTGGTGGAGTCGTCTGAGTAAAGTACCCTCTTTTCTCCGTTAGATATAGGGAGTAAAGTCTTTGTTGGGTACTTTACCTTGTAGAATGGAAAACTTCGGGTTTTGTTCTTCTGGTGGTGGTCTGGTCGTCGAAGTTTTGTTGCGGTTGGGGTTCCATTGGCAGTCTTCGGTGTTAGCTCGGTCGCGGTGGCCTAGATCACTACCTGTGCAGTGGTAATGATCTGAAGGTATGATTTACCCGGCCCTTTGTTACCGCAGGGCTCATGGTCGTTCCTCGTGTAAGGCTGCGGTTGCGGCCTAGTCGTCTTCGGTTGAGCCTGCCCCACTGTGCCGATCTGCTTCTTTGAGGTCTGAGTGTCTTTGGTCCTGAACGTGCACCTGCTCGGCCCCCAATGCTTCTCCACACTGCCCTTCTCTGCTTGTCGGCCTTGCCGTTTGTCTCGCCTTGCTTGCCCGCTTGCTGCACACGTCTGCTTGCCGTTTTGTCTGCTCACCTGGTTGCCTTGGTTGCCAGTGGGCCTACAGTTATACTATTTCGGAGGTTGTTATCTGCACGCCAAATCAGGGTTCGTTCTTTATCCGATTTTTGGCGGGCTCGTTAAAGTGATTATAGTCATTCACCTTAACTACTTTTTGAGTGGTTGCCCCATTGCTAACTGCTCTTTAATGTCTCGGTGTTTGTTATTCATAATTTGAATTGGTATCTTCCTGGCTCGGTAGCCAGTTTAAACTGTAAGCGATTACTTATGCAAAGGTTTGATGGGTTCCTGAGTTGATTGGTTTCAAAATGAAGAATGCGTATTCTGCATTATCTATTGTCTGGCTTCAGCTCTCACAGGCCCAGGCATGTCATTTGACCTGCCGTTTTTGCAGGGCCCTGCTTTCCAATCTTGCAGGCTTCTGCCACGAGGTCCAGAAGCCATTTTCTTTAGGGTACCCTTATTAATAACTTTGCCCTTCAGGGTCCCTTTATTACTAACTTTGGGGAATGTGGGAATGTTGAGAACCCTACACTATCTACAAGTACCAGGATATAATCATTTGCTTTCTCACAGAAGTCTACACGTACTCTCTGAAAAGGTCTACTTGGCCATGACCAGGGTTGTAGTGGAGTTTGTTTCTGCAATTTTGCCAAATGCTGTATTTGCTGACAAGTGATTCAAGATCACTGTCCAATCCAGGCCAGTAAACAAAGCTTCTTGCAATTGATTTCATACTGATGATCCCTGGATGTTCAGTATGAAGTTCGGCCAGAATTCTATCTCTAAAAGAAGTAAGTACCACCACTCTGTTTCCCCACTTGATACAACCTTGCTCACAAGACAATTCAGTACGACGCTTATGGAATGGTTTCAATTCTGTGTCCATACACTGATCAATCCATCCATTCAAGGTGTTTTCATAGACTCTTTTCAATACTGAGTCCTTTTGAGTCTCATCTGCAATCTCAGTAGCATTCACGGGAAAGTCTTTGTCAACTGCACCTAATGTAAAAATAGCACCTTCACTTCCAAAATGAGTCCTCATCTGGCAACCTGGACAAGGCACCTGCGATTGCATTTTGCTTTGAAGTGCGATATTCAAATGTATAGTCATATTGTGACAACAACACTACCCAACATTGCATTCTTGATGCAACCATTGCAGGGATGGCAGATTTGGGCCCCAATATTGCAAGGAGTGGTTTGTGATCGGTTATCAGGGTAAACTTTCTGCCGATCAGGAACTGTTGGAATTTCTTGATTCCAAACACTGTGGTGAGTGCTTCCTTTTCAATTTGCGCGTAGTTTCTTTTGTTCTTTGTGAGGGTCCGCGATGTGAACATGATTGGCTTCTCTTGGCCGTCATCCATTACGTGGCTTATGACAGCTCTCACATGTAGGGGGTTTTGGCATGTGTGCCCAGTCAGTTCTGCCCCTGACTGTCCCTGAGAGGTTCGAATCGCTCCACACCCCCTGGGTTCTAGACACCGGGCTTAGGTACAGGCGGCAATACAGAAAATCGAGTAGACAAGTGGTTTGGTGCAAGAAAACCAAAATTTTATTAAAAGGCTGAATAAAACACAATACTACTGAGAATTACTGGTATAGTTACAGGCATAAAACAGTTAATACACTTATATGGGTATGGGGAACACACGGCACATCGAGGGAAATAAATACATTAAAAATCCCCTTATCATTAATCCCACCCCCTATACCTAACTAGATTAAGCTATGAGGGGACAAGAATTCATGCTCACCAATTCGAAACCTGCCGCTTTAGATGGTGGGGTTTGAGGTCCGCTCTTCCTGTCCTTTGGGGTATCCCATCGCCATGTGGTCACAGGGCGCGGCGCTGAAGTTGTTTGTGCAAAGGCACCCTCCCTTTTCCTCCGTTAACGTCTTCGTCGAGTACTTCGTCATGATGGGCCTTCTTCTCCTTTGGGCGGTCGCCGACGGTATTGCTGCGGTCTGGGGTCAGTAGGTGGTCTTTACCGTCTAATGCTGTTGCTATCCATGCTTCGAACACCAGCTTATTCTTCAACTGGGCTGTTACTGTCCATGTGACAAACGCCAGCTTATAACTAGGCCATTTTGTCTAGATTTTTCTGCCCACTCTTCGAATACCAGCTTATTCTCAAACTGGGGTTTTACTGTCCATGCATGTAACGCCAACTTATTCACAGAACATCAGCTTATAACTAGGCGTTTGTTCCCCAATGCGTCTTTCGCTGCCCTTCTCTGCTCTTATCGGTTTACCGTATTCTTCGTCTCATCTCGTCTCGTCTGCCTGTTTGTGGCCTGTGTGTCCTGTGTGGTTTCGAACTCAGGTCTCGTTCTCCTCCCGCGTTTGGGCCCTCGGTGTAGTAATGGGCGTCCTTGGTGTTGAGCGGCGCGGGGAGCGAGAAGAGAGCCCACCACGAGGCCAGGGCACGAGAGCTGAGAGCCCAGAGCAAGCACGATAAGAGAGCTAAGAGACTAGCGAGACCGATCACTACTGATGGGCCTACAATTATACCCAATTCTTCATTCCTTATCTGCGTGCCAAATCAGGTTAGTCCTTTGTCTAACTTTTGGCGGGCTCGTTTAAACTGATTACAGCCATTTACTTTAACGACTCCTGAAATGGTTGTCTCTGTGTTATAATGGTTTCGATGTCCTGGTTGTTGGTTATGTATGAGACTTAATTGGGTTTTCCTGACTTGGTGGCTTCTGTGAGCTATTACCGATTAAAATGCAAAAACCTAATGGCGTTGATTATCGGCCCATTCTAGCTTGATTTGTTTCAAGGCGAATGAGTGCATATTCTGTGTTAACTTTGGCTGTCTGGCTCCAGAGTCTGTTCACAGATTCCTGCATTTTAAGTTTCGTCCCAGGCTTGCCTGTCTGCAGGGCCTTGCTTTTAAAATCCTGTCCTTTTGGTCACGAGGCTGCAGAAGCCATTTGGGTACCCTGTCTTTTCATAACTTGTCCATACAGGGTCCCTTTATCCATAACTTCGGGGAATGTGGGAATTTTGAGAACCCTACACACACCATAGCTGGAAGCATCACACGCTAACTTAAGCTCATGCACTGTGTCGTAGTGCACAAGTAGAGCATCACTAGGGAGACTTCTCTGACAAGCGTCATAAGCTTCCTGTTGTGCTTTCATCCACTTCCACTGTACATCTTTCTTGAGGAGCTCATGCAATGGAGCTAACATGGTCGCTAACTCAGGTAAGAAACGTGCATAGTACTGGACCATTCCAAGGAACGATCTTAACTCAGACACATACTGTGGCTTTGGAGCATTGCTGACAGCATCAACCTTTTCCTTCACTGGTTGCAAGCCATTTGCATCAACTTTCAGACCAAAGTACACAACCTCGGGCTGCACAAAAGCACATTTGCTCCTTTTCAATTTGATATTGTGGGCATTCAGCCTTTGAAGCACTATATCTAACACCTCTAGATTTTGTTCCTCGCTGCTTGTTGTGATCAGCACATCGTCTTGATTGCATAAGCAATTTGGAACTCTGTGCAAAATCTTACCCATCATAGCCTGGAAGATTTTGGGAGAGGACTTTACACCATATGGCAGCTTGGTGTATGAGTACAGTCCCTTGTGTGTGTTGATGGTGAGATACTGTTGGCTCTCTTTGTCAACATTCAGCTGAGTGTAAGCGTGCAACAGGTCAAGTTTGGAGAAAACCTTTGACCCAGAGGGTGCTGCATACAAATCTTGTGATGTAGGTAATGGGTACTGCTCATCGTCAACTGCTTGGTTGATAGTAACTTTGTAGTCACCGCACAAGCGTACAGTTTTGTCTGCTTTGGGCACTACCACAATTGGGGTAGCCCATTCACTTTTGTCAGTTTTTACTAGCACTTCTTTCTCTCTGAGCTTTGCTAGCTCTTCCTCCACCTGACTTTTCAATGTATAGGGGGCCGGCCTTGCCTAACAATAGACAGGCTTCGTGTTGGACTTGGTGCAGATATGCGCATCATACCCAGTGATGCTCTCATAACTGTCTGAGAACATGCTTTTGTACTTGTTCAGCATTGTGTTGAGTCACTTCTTTGAAGCATCTACACTGAAGATGTTTTTCCAGTCTAGTTTTAACTTTCTCAACTAGTCTTTGCCCATGAGAGTTGACCTGTTATTGTAGCTCGCTACAATAATAGGCAGCTTTACTGACTGGCCATTGTGTTGAATTGTACATTCAATTTGTCCACATGTCGCTAGGATTTTTCCAGAGTAGGTTTTTAACTCTACGGTACTCTTTGTTTGTAAGTGCTACTTGATTAAACTTACTCTCATGTGTGTCCTTACTCATGATAGAGCAGTCCACCGCCATGTCGATACACATATCAATATATTGCTCATTGATCAAAAGTTTTGTACGGAAGTCTTTCTCACGACTGCTAGGGTTGCCACTAGTGGCATAGATACTGTAGATGTCTAGTTCTTCAACATCAGGTGTGTTCACTTCAATATTGTAAATTCCTCCCTTTTGTTGTCACTGCTTTGCATTGCCACCAGAATGGTTCTGACTTCCTGCTTTAGATCACGCTGTTGAAACATGGCCTTGCTTGTGGCAGTGAAAACATTTGCATTTATGTATTGGCAGGACTGTGGTGAGTGATTTCCATTGCAGCGATAACAATTCACTGAACTGCTCTCACCGACATGCTTTTGACTCGGTCTCACAGCTTTAGGTCTGGTGGTGGCATTGTGACTGTAGACCTCAGTTGCACTAGTCACTTGAGTTGGACGGAGCTCCCCAGCATTCTTAGATGCCATTTCTATAGATAGGGCAATTTTGCATGCTATGTCAAATGTTAGGTTCGGAGTGTTCAGTAACTTGGACTGTGTGCACTCATCTACCAGTCCACACACAAACTTATCTCGTAACGCATGATCCAAAAGTGTGCCAAAGTTATAATGCAAAGACTGGTTCTTAAGAGCTACAATGTGCTCACTGATGGTTTCACTTTGTTTTTGGTTTCTGGTACCAAACTTATAGCTCTCTGCTATTTCTAATGGCTTTGGGTCAAAATGGTCCTTGGGTTTCTCGACAATGTCTTCAAACGACGTATCCTTCACTTTCCCTGGTGTGAGTAGGTTTGTCAACATTCTGTAGACATCTGGCCCAATCTCCATTAGAAAAATTGCTTTCTTCCATTCATGAATTACTTTATTTTGAGCTTGAACATTCTCACCTGCACCTTCGGCCTCAATAATGTTAATGACCCTAAAAAACATCTCCATCCGGTCAATGTACGAACTGAAAGGTTCGTGAGCTCGGTTATACATGCCGAGGCATCTGATGAATCCCATAGGTACGGCCATGATTGTCCCAATCCCATCGCAGTGACTCAACACGCTATATATACACGCAAAGGTAAGGCACAGACGATTCTGCTTTAGCATTAATAGTAAAACATCGCAAAAATTCAGTTTAGGTGTTACAAATTCACGTTAAACTTGTCCACTCGAAGGTTGAACACTGTGCCCTTCCATGATCTCTAAAAATGGCTTTGGGATCCCATCCTCTTCACCAAAATGTAATATACTTGGGTAGAACAAATGAAGGACAGAGACACGATGAGTTGTTATTCCACGTTCTTGCTTTATTAGACCAGAGCGAACTGAGCATGCTCATACCAAACCATGTGATAATACATTACAGTGATACAGGTGTCTGGGACATTGGATGAAAGGTATGATTCTGTGAGTATTCTGTTAGGCTGTTACTTGACTAGTCTGTGGGACTGCTCTCCCAATTTTGGCACAAGTCCCTTGATGTTAGTGAGGAGGATTTTGTGTATTTGTCATGTCCAAATCCAGTGCCTAGGTCGATGCTGCGTGATAGATGGATTTTATTCTTATTATTGTTGTTTTTCGTAGCAGTTTGTTACAACTGAGTGGCATGCTAGGCCATTTTAGTGGGCATTTAAGAGTCAACCACACTGCTGTGGGTCTGGAGTCACATATAGGCCAGATGGATTTTTATGACAATCTGATAGTTTCATGGTCACCATTATGGATTTATTTAATTAACTGAATTTAAATTCCCCAGCTGCCGTGGAGGGATTTGAACTCATGTCTCTGGGTCATTAGTCCAGGCCTCTGAATTACTAGTCCAGTAATATAGCCACTATACTACCGTACCCCTCAACACAGGCAGTATGGTAAGGTGTGCAAGCCAGTTCATGAAAACCTGAAGGACAATCAATCCTCTGCACTGCACTACTAGTGGCAGTGAAGGTCACCACAACCTTCAACTTTTATGTATCAGTGCCTTTCCAGGAAAACATGGAGTGCAGCTCTTAGATAATGAACAGCAGTTAATAAAAAACAACTTTGCCTTTATATAGTACCTTTCATGTCCTCAGGGTATCCCAAAACACTTCACAGCCAATAAATGACTTTTGAATTGAAGTCACTGTTGGTTTGTTCAGGGCTGCAGGCCTCTCTGTCAGGGGGAATGGATGCAGCTGTTTGTGGTGCCAACACCTGCTCTAGGTAGCACTGTATTATGCTGAATTATAAGAGAGAATTGGAGTCAAAATATAATAAAGGTATCCATATAAGAAGTAGTGGAACACTCAAACCTGTTACAGCAAGAATTATAGCACAGCACTATTTTACACTGTGTACTTCAGTGCTTTATTGCATCAGCATGTGGCGATACAGTGATTGGAACACCAATGTGTGGCACTACAGAGTAGTGAGACACAGGTTAATTTTCCACAAACTATTGAGTTCTTGGTGCATCACTGTGAGGAAGTACTAAGTGGAGAATCAACCCTCATGCTTCCTAGTGGCTGACTCAGAATAAATGTTGAAATAATAATGAAATATGTTCTTTATTTCCATTAGGTCTTCATAATTCTGGAGAGAACTGTTATGCAAAGATTTAACTAATAAAATTTAGTGCCATAAATCTGTTGTTTGTTTAAATGTCCTGTTGGAAATGAGTGAAGATACAATTAAACTAGTTTTCTTTTCTTAAAGCTTGATTCTTGTTCATAGAAGCAGATTTTCTTTTATCATTGCTTCCTTATTCCATCGTCTTCTTGTCTTCTTGCCTCACACTATTCATTGCTGGTCCATTTCAACAGGTGGATTAAGTGAATATTGTATGCTGTATAACCAGGAGCAAAACCAGAGGATACAATGCCGAGCATTGCCCCTATCAAATATATGCCGAACCCCCCAACCCAGAATCTCACACTTCATTCATACTGACAATCTGGTCAAAGTGGATTCAACATCTATCCAAATAAGACCTTCGACTGTTAGCAGAAATACAGTAAATTCTGCACTTTGAACTGTTCCAGGCATCAGGTATTGTGAAGGAATAAGCCATATAACCTATTCAGAAAAATACACTATCTTTTGAAAGAATTCTGGCCTTACTAAAACATGACAAACTGGGTTTGGAAATCTAGAAACCTAACTATGGAAAAGCTGTGAAAGCATTCTGGTTATAGAGATAAGATAGTTGTTGACACTGAATCAATAACCTTATTGAAACAGAAGGTTAAAGGCTCCGGTAGGCTGAACCTTTTGGACTGAGACAATGGTTCACCCTGTACAAGGTGTACTAATTTACACTTCGTAAAGAAGCGCATAAAAGTAAGAAACATCTGCCTTCGTAGAAATGACATCAAGTAAAAAACACACCTGCCATAACACCATTTTTTATGGTAAACTTAGAACACCTAGAGAAGAGACATAATTCTGTAATGCTACCAGCTGAGATGTAAGAATTGCAGAGGTCAGCAGAAAAATGACTAGAGGTAATTAGCTTACATCAGCAGAAAACCTTAAAGGAAATACCTTAAAGGGTATAAATATTGAACTCTCAAATGGGATAGTAGACTCGCTTTAAACGGGCAAAGCGATTCTCGGCTTCAGACGCGGCTCTGTAAGCCTCCAACTCTTTGTACCTCGGGGATCAAAGGTATTTGATTATGGTGGATATCCTGAATAGAACTTTAAGAACTGTAAAACTGTAGCGACGTTAAGATTTGAGAGTAAGGTTCTCTGATAATAGGATTGTAAGCTTTCTCTTTTTGGAACTGTTAATGTTGCGATTGACTCACCAACTGTAAACTGCATGTCAGTTCTTTAATAAATCTATATATTTCTAGAATTGTCTCGATAAGATTTCTGTATCAAACTCGCAAACTCAATCTCTGTACACTCTTTGGTGAGGAGTTGCAGAATTATGGGGGAGTTTTCCGGACCCTCATAATATCCGAAACGTTACAGTCTAGCTAAGCTTATTAAAAGTGCTATCTGGAGGACAGTAACATTTTCAGGTTGTTCCTTTCCTTTAGGGAGAGATAGTCCAGACCTTTAGACCCAATTAAGCATCTTTAGGATTCGGCTACCTCAAACTTTAGTTGAAAGTGAACGTCTGAGAAATACGCCTGATCCAGGGTAGCCCTAAAGGGGCTAGGACTAGTAATTATCCCTTCAGTATATTGGAACCAATTTGGAGACAGTACAATGCAAACATACAGCAGATTTGCCATCATGTCATTTAAATTGAGACTGTTACCCAAAGGTTAAATAATTTGTTGAACGTTCACACATGAAGAACATCCACTTGGGCGAGGTATCTGATGGCTATCTGCACCCATGGAACTGTAACCCAGCAAGAAGAAGGAACTTCAGAAGAGGAAGGAAGGAAAGTGGATAAAAGAAGTTTCCAATATTCCTCCAATCTTGGTGATGTTCAACAACAAACCAGTAAACCACCTCCACTATAAAAAATCACATATTCACATTAGCAGCTTCAACAGTCAATCAATATTATCTTAGTTAATACGTTTCTTCACAAGACAGCAGACAAAGAAGTCCTTGAAAATGCAACATAGGGATATTATTGTAGTACACAGTCAACAGACTGTGCTATGAATGTAATGGTTAATGATTCAAATCCTCAGTGGGGTTGATGTATTTGCTTGATGGTGATTCTTTCCTAAGGTAGGAACTTTTTAAGAAGATATATGTCAGGGTCTAGAGGTCATCCTCCGGATGCAAGAAACATGAAAGAAAGCATATCCCAGCCTGCACAGCACAGAATTTTATCAGAAATATGAAAGTAAACATGCCTGTCTGTATCCACAGGATTTTGCCATTTCTTTTTCCTATTGTTTTTGGACAATAATTAATTTGTAAATAAGCAATTGCAGAGTTGTGTGTGCTAGGCCTAGATCTCCATCATACAATCATAGAATGATACAACACAGAAGGAGGCCATTTGTCCCATCATGCCTGTGCTGGCTCTTTGGTAGAGCTATCCAATTAATCCCACTCCCCTGCTCTTTTCCCATAGCCCTGCAATTTTTTTTACCTTCAAGTATTTCTCTAAATCTCTTTTGAAAGTTACTATTGAATCTGCTTCCACCACCCTTTCAGGCAGTGCATTCCAGATCATAACAACTCGTTGTGTAAGAAAATGTTTCCTCATGTCGCCCCTACTTCTTCTGCCAATCACCTTAAATCTGTGTTAATGACACTTCTGCCACTGGAAACAATTTCTCCTTATTTACTCGCTCAAAACCATTCATGATTTTGACCTCTATCAAATCTCCTCTTAACCTTCCCTACTCTAAGGAGAACAACCCCAGCTTCTCCATTCTCTTCACATAACTGAAGCCCGCATCCTTGGTACCATTCTAGTACATCTGCTAAGAACATAAGAATTAGGAGCAGGAGTGGGCCATACGGCCCCTCGAGCCTGCTCCGCCAAATAAGATCATGGCTGATCATCCACCTCAACTCCATTTTCCCGCCCAATCTCCATATCCCTTGATTCCCCTAGAGTCCAAAAATCTATCTAGCTCAGCCTTGAATATACTCAACGATTCAGCATTCACAGCCCTCTGTGACAGAGAATTCCAAAGATTCACAACCCTCTGAGTGAAGAAATTCCTCCTCATCTTGGTCCTAAATGGACTACCCCTTATTCTGAGACTATGCTCCCTAGTTCTATACACTCCAGCCAGGAGAAACAACCTCTCAGCATCTACCCTGTCAATCCCCTTCAGAATCTTGTATGTTTCAATGAGATCACCTCTCATTCTTCTAAACTCCAGAGAGTATAGGCCCATTCTACACAATCTCTCATCATAGGACAGCCCTCTCATCCCAGGAATCAATCTAGTGAACCTTCAAGGCAAGTATATACTTCCTTAGATAAGGAGACCAAAACTGTGCACAGTACTCCAGGTGTGGTCTCACCTAGGCCCTGTACAATTATAGCAAAACTTCCTTACTCTTATACTCCAATCCCCTTGCAATAAAGGCCAACATGCCATTTGCCTTCTTTATTGTTTGCTGTACCTGCATGCTTGCTTTCTGTGTTTCTTGCACAAGGACACCCAAATCTCTCTGAACACCAACATTTGAAAGTGTCTCACCATATAAAAAATATTCTGTTTTTCTAGTCTTCCTACCAAAGTGAATAACCTCACATTTCCCTACATTATACTCCATCTGCCACTTTACTGCCCACTCACTTAGTCTATCTATATCTCTTTGCAGACGCTTTGGCTTCGATTTTCAGTGTGCCGTGAGGCGGGCTTTTAGGCATGCGGGGGGCTAAAATCCCGAATTCGGGGGTCCCGACACCATCCCGCCCAAAACCCGCCTCCACGTAAGTTTCAAAGGAGGCGGGTACCCGCCCCGCACTGGGACCCGCCGACCCGAGGCGGGAAGGGATTAGTGCCAATTAACTGCCTGTTAACAGGTAGTTAACAGGCAGTTTTTAGCCTAATCCCTATTTTGAGGGGTGTTGTGTGGGTTTGCCGATGGCTCCAAACCACGCCAGGTTAGAGCAGGCGGGCCGTCGGGTTGAAGGACTTGGAGGGGTCGCGATGTCAGTGTTCAGGTGAGTGATGGGTGCATGAGTGCAAAGGTAAGTGTGTTTGGTGTGTCTAAAGTATGTAAAGAAGTTTAAATTACCTGTACTTACCTTAACAGCCTTTCTTCCTCTAGCTTTTGGGAGTCCATCACTCAGCCGGCACTGAAAGCAAAATGGCTGCGAGCTGTCAAAAGTGACAGCCTTCAGCTTTCATTGCCAGTGAGAGTTCTAACTGAGTCTGCGTAGAAGGACTCAGGTTAGAAGTCAGACTGTCAGTGTTTGACAGCTTCAAACAGCTGTGAAACACTGATATTTCATCTGTCAAGACGTCTTGACAGATGAAATTTCAGTCTGTGATGTCACCTGTTGCTGGGTGGCCCTTAATTGGCCTGCTGAGCCCGCTGGGTGGGCTCAACAAGGTCAATCAAGTGAAAATCGCGTGGATTGGCCGGACGTCGATGGAGGCGGGACTAAAACCTGAAAGTTGTAGTCCCGCCTCCTTCCCGACTGCTGAATGAAAATCCAGCCCTTTGTGTTCTCCTCACAGCTTACTGCCCCACCTAGCTTTGTATCATCAGCAAACTTACACTCGGTCCCTTCATCTAGGTCATTAATATAGATTTTAAATAGCTGAGGCCCCAACATTGATCCTTGCGGCACCCCACTAGTTACAGCCTGCCAACCTGAAAAAGATCCGTTTACCCCTACTCTCTGTTTTCTGTCTGTTAACCAATCCTCTATCCATGCTAATATATTACCCCCAACCCCATGAGCCCTGATCTTGTGTAATAACCTTTTATGTGGCACCTTATCGAATGCCTTTTGGAAATCCAAATATACTACATCCACTGGTTCCCCTTTATCTACCCTGCTAGCTACATCCTCAAAAAACTCTAATAAATTTGTCAAACACGATTTCCCTTTCATAAAACCATGTTGACTCTGCCTAATCATGTGATGATTTTCTAAGTGCCCTGATACCACTCCCTTAACAATGGATTCAAGCATTTTCCTGACGACTGATGTCAGGCTAACTGGTCTGTAGTTCCTTGTTTTTTTTCTCCCTCCTTTCTTGAATAGCAGGGTTACATTTGTGACCTTCCAATCTGCTGGGACCATTCTAGAATCTAGGGAATTTTGGAAGATCAAAACCAATGCATTCACTATCTCTTCAGCCACCTCTTTTAGAACCCGAGGATGTAGGCCATCAGGTCCACGGGATTTGTTAGCTTTTAGTCCCATTAGTTTCCCTAGTACTTTTTCTCTACTTATATTAATTACATTAAGTTCCTCACCCTCGTTAGACCATTGGTTCCCCACCATTTTTGGTATGCTTTTTGTGTCTTCTACTGTGAAGACAGATACAAAATATTTGTTTAACGTTTCTGCCATTTTCTTATTCCCATAATAATTTCTCCTGTCTCAGCTTCTAAGGGACCAACATTTACTTTGCTACTCTCTTCCTTTTTACATACTTGTAGAAGCTATTACAATCTGCTTTTATATTTCTTGCTAGTTTTCTCTCATATTCTATTTTTTCCATTTTTATCAATTTTTTGGTCAACCTTTGCTGGTTTCTGAAACTCTCCCAATCCTCAGGCTTACTATTATTCTTCACAACATTATAAGCTTCTTCTTTCAATCTAATGCTATCCTTAATTTCTTTAGTTAGCTACAGTTGGACCATTTTTCCTGTGGAGTTTTTGTTTCTCAATGGGATGTATTTTTGTTGAGAATTATGAAATATTTCTTTAAATGCTAGCCACTGTTTATCTACCACCATACCTTTTAATCTATTTTTCCACTCTACCTTAGCCAACTTGCCCCTCATCATATCTATATAATTGGCTTTATTTAAGTTTAAGACTCTAGTTTCGGACTTAGGCAAGTCACTCTCAAAATTAAGGTGAAATTCTATCATATTATGATCGCTCTGCCCCAGAGGATCCCTTACTATGAGATTGCTAATTAACCCTGTCTCATTACACAATACAAAATCTAAAATAGCCTGTTCCTTGGTTGGTTCCATGACGTATTGCTCTAGGAAACTGCCCGAATGCATTCCATGAACTCATCCTCCAGACTACCTTTGCCAATTTGATTTATCTAGTCTATATGAAGATTAAAGTCCCCCACGATTAATGCATTACCTTTGTTGCAAGCTCCTACCATTTCTTGATTAATATTCTGTCCAACGTTATAGCTACTTTTAGGGGGCCAATATAATACTCCTACCAGTGTTTTCTGCCCCTTGTTAGTCCTTATCTCCACCCATACTGATTCTACTTCCTGATCTTCCGAGCTGAATGTTCTTATGTTCTTAAATCTCCTCTGCACCCTCTTTAAGGCCTTGATATCGTTCCTAAAGTGTGGTGCCCAGAATTGGACACAATACTCCAGCTGGAGCCTGACCAGTGTTTATAAAGTTTTATCATAACTTCCTTGCTTTTGTACTCTATTCCTCTTTTAATAAAGCCAAGGATCCCATATGCTTTTTTAACAGCCTTCTCAACTTGTCCTGCCACTTTCAAAGATGTGTGTACAAACACCCCCAGGTGTCTCTGTTCTTGCACCCCCTTTATCCGCCATGTGTCTGCAAATTTCATCTGCCATGTGTCTACTTATTTCACGAGTCTGTCTATGTCCTCCTGAAGTGTGTTACTATCCTCTTCATTGTTTACTACATTTCCGAGTCTTGTGCCATCTGCAAACTTTGAAATTATGCACTGTATACCCAAGTCCAGGTCATTAATATATATCAAAAAGAGCTGTGGTCCTAATATCGACGGCTGGTGGACATCACTGCATACTTCCCTACAGTCTGAAAAATAACCGTTCTCTCTGCTTTCTGTCCCTTAGCCAATTTTGTATCCATGCTACCACTGTCCCTTTAATCCCACGGGCTTTAATTTTGCTGTCATGTCAGTTTTCAGGATTACTCAGGACATTTTCTGGGTCGTGGTTCATTAAATATGCAAGGTGGATTCCTGACATGATCCTCACCGACAAAGGGAGGCCACCACTGTCAGTAAAAGAAAATTCAGCGGCTCTGCAGTAGGACACCTCCTGCAGCAACAGAAGGTGGAGGAGCCATGATTTAAGGAGGCAGAGTGTCCCGAAGAACTTATTATTATTAACCAAAGGCTCTGAATGGCCCACAGCCACCTTTGCTATAGTTTGGGGCAGAAGAGAGAGAGAGCTAGCCATTACCAGGCCCTATTCCTCCATCAGGCCCTTCAGCATGCTTCTGCTGCTTTCCCAGCAAGTACCGCCAGCCCTATGCAGGTTCTACTTGATGTCAGCAGTACTGCACGGGGAGCCAGTGAAATTGGCCAGTTTCCCTAGCCTTGTCCCCACTATTATTTAATTGTATTGGGGTGGGCAGCCAAGGCTCCTGTTGAGGGGATGAGGTGAACATGTGAAGTGGCATTTTCAGCAGGCCTCCCCATCCCATCCTCACTGCTCCTCTATTGCTATACCGCCCAGGTTTGAGCGGTACAGTGGAGTAAATTTGTGGATGGTAGTGTAGTGGTTATGTTACTGGACTAGTAACCCAGAGCCTTGAACTAATAACCCAGAGAATGTGAGTACAATTCCCACCATGACAGTTTGAGATTTGAATTCAGTTTTTTTAAAAATCCAGAAATAAAAAAGCTGGTATCAGTAAAAGTGACCATGAAGCTATTGGAATGTAGTAAAAACCCATCTGGTACACTAATGTCCTTTAGGGAAGGAAACCTGCCATCCTTACCTGGTCTGGCATATATGCGACTCCAGTCCCATACAAATGTGGCTGAAAAGGTTGAAGAGTTCCGATAGACTAACATTTATAATTTTCAAAGACATCTATATATTCAAGTGACTCCTTACAAAGGGGTCTATCTATGTAAGAAAATTGGCTTTTGATTAGTTAAGTCACTGAAATGGGATTCTCCTTACGGTAGCTTGAAGTATTTAATGTTAGATTTTGTTCACCCTGAGGCTGCAGAAAGATTTCACAGAATACGCAGAAGGTCAAGAATGCAACATAAACTATACCGCCCAGGTTTGAGCGGTACAGTGGAGTAAATTTGTGGATGGTAGTGTAGTGGTTATGTTACTGGACTAGTAACCCAGAGCCTTGAACTAATAACCCAGAGAATGTGAGTACAATTCCCACCATGACATAAACTTTAAGCAATTAAAAAAGTACCATATAACACTCAGCAGAGCCATTGAAGAAAGTTACAGTACATGCCAGTTTAGGTAAATTAAGCAGAAGAAAACTAATGAAAGACATCAACAACTCACCGTCCACTCATCCCTCAGATAACCCTAGCGAAGCCTAGGGGGAGAAATGCATTCTTGCCCGGAAAGCAGTCGGTGTCCTCGCCAACTTCTGTTAACGGCCACCCGAAATGGCCGCCATGCTATGAAGGGATCATTACATTCCTAGCCCTTTTGGGCTATTCCAGATCAGGTGTATTCCCCAGACATTCACTCTCAACTTAAGTTAGAGATAGCTGAATTCCATAAGACGCTTAAATGGGTCTAAAGGTTCAGGCTATCTCTCCCTAAAGGAAAGGAATGACTAAAGATGTTACCGTCCTCCGGATAGTACTTTTAGTAAGTTGAACTAGACTGTAACCTTCCGGATATTATAAGGGTCCGGAATAAACCCCAGAATTCTGCAACTCCTTACAAAAGATTGTACAGAATTTGTGGGTTCGTGAGTTTATACAGAATTACTCTTTGAGACAATTCTAAAAATACATAGCTTTATTTAAGAGTTGACATTCAGTTAACATCTGTTGAATCAGTCGCAACATTAACAATTCAAAATACAATTAGCTTACATTTCTTATTTCTCAGAGATCCTTATTCTCAAATCTTTACTTCGTTACATTTCTTATTTCTTACTTATTTCTAAATCCAGAACATTCACCAAAATCAAATAATAGTACCTCTTTGGACTCCCGAGACTCAAAGTTAAAGACTTACAGAGATGCCTCTGGAAAGTTGAGAAACGCCCTGCCCGTTCAGCGTTAAAGGTCTTATTTTTATACCCTTTTGGCATTGGTTTCTTCTTTGATGTTCTCTGCTGATGTCAGCTAATTGTCTTTATTGATACCTCTTTCGAATGCTTTCTATTTACTATCAATTCTACTATTGCATGCATAATTATTTATCTACCTTTAGGTGTTCCAAAAACCATCATAAAACAATGACAGCTATACTTTTTGTTTGATGTCATTCTTACAAAATGCTTTCCATTCAATTCTTAATATTGGCTTAATTGCTTTTTAACTCCGTTCTGCTTCAAGTTTAATACAAACACAATGCAATTGCTTGGTGTCATCTATTTGATGTCATATCTTCAAAGTCTTGTTGGTATGGTTTTTACTATGTCTAAATTAAAGACACTTTGACCAGGGTGGTTCATGCATTTCTAGCTCTCTCAATTGGTTGCATATTTAATCTTATGGTTCCTGTTTTCCAAGTTTAACATAAAACTATTTGACCAGCAGATGTTTCTTTTACTTGATGTCATGTTTTCAAAGGCACATGCCTCTTTTAATGTTTGTGTTTCTGTTTCAACGTGTTGGCTCTTCACACTTAAACTGGGTGATTCCATTGTGTTGGTTGCAAACCATAGACTCTCTGGAATCGCCAAACTGCCATTTCAATCTTTCATTGTTTTAGAATATTTAACTAATTCCCATGTCAAAGCTTGTTTACAACTTTGTTATCAACTGATCTTATCTCAAAAGCCTGTATTTTTGTTCACAGCCTTGTCTGCTGAGACTTGTGTCTTTTAAACCCAGTACGTCTTTTATTAATATTATTAGAAATCTGTTCATAGTATCGTGTATTTCTCTGAATTATGGCTATTCCTTCACAGCTAAATGAGGTAAATTGGTGTGGGGGGCATGGTGGTAGGTGGTGCAGCGCTAACCTTAGGCGCAAAGCCATTCTGGTGGCGTCGCACGAGGTATCCGGGACCAATTTGTAGTCCTGGTGCGGCATTGCTGCTTCCCCAGCATCTGTGTGCGAGGCTGTGATGCTCGCAATGCATTGTGGGCAGTGAGGAGCTCTGAAATTTAAAGGGCCATACACATTAAAGCAAGGGAAAATAAAATGCACGGATTCAATACATTTTTCAGCCCTTTCTGTCTTTTAACAAATAATCAATATTTAAAATAAGTTCCAAATGTCAATATTCAGCACTTAAAACTGAATTACCTTCCTAAATTCAACAAATGGGAAAACTGCCTCAGCACTACCACAAATGGCTCAGCAAGCCAGGTAAGGGGCACCCATGATCTCGCACGCAGCACTCCAGCTTTGTGAAGGGGCCCAACACTGCAAGACTGGCCCTCTACCCACAGGGGCCAGGATGCCCACCAGAAAGAACAATGTGGGAGTACATTACCAAGGTCTTCACTGCCATCAGTGTTGCCCCCACCAACTGGCTCCAGTGCCCAAACAAGCTTTGTGATCTCAGACCACTGGTCAAGGTCAGTGAATGTATCTTCAAAAGACATCACCTACCAACTGAACCACTAGCCTCACACACTGCTCAATGCAGGACCCCCAATCACTCACCTACCAACAATCTGCACCAATGAAGAGGCACATCTCCCATTCCTAGCATCACCTCACCTCCTTGGCAGGAGCATGGCTGAGCTCTTGACCAGCAGTGGGGCTGAAAGGATAAAAGATGCAGGTATCCTCGTATGTTATCCTCCTTCTGACATGCACCTCTAGGCTTCACACCCTCCTGTCAGCACAACTCCATCCTTGTGCCTTCCTCATTTCACACACTCAAGAAATGCATCCTGCCCAGCCAGTGGGACCGCAGACGGATGATTCCATTCCGGATATGCCAGCCACAAAGGGGCTGTCTGGGATGCATCCTTCTGTCTGATTGCTCCTCTTCTGCATCTTCCTCTTCTGCGTCTTCCTCTTCCCTCTGCAAGCGGACGCTGTAAATGTGAAATGACAGCATAAAATGTTGCAAATACTCAGTTGGTCAAGCAGCATGTCAACCTGAGATGTGAACTCCACGGATGTAACGTGACCTGCTGAGTATTCGCAGCATGTTCTGTCTCCTCAAAGGCGTTCACTTACCATCCGAGCCCTTGCAAGTGTCCAATAGCACTCCCAAAACACTTTAAAAAACTTTTCACACCTATTGCAGCAAGCCACCACTTCAATAAAATTTTAAAAACCCAGTCCAAACCCTTCCATTCAAACTTACCTGATTGATGTGTGTTCCTTTCACAGCTGCAGATATCGCCCCTGTCAGCCTGCTTAGGACCAAGCGCTGACTTGAGCGCTAGGGTTAAAGTTCACGTAGGTGACGTTAAGTCAGCATTGCACGACGACTGACGTCACTAAGCCACCATTTTTTTTTTCCAGCAGCGCAAAGGGGTCAATCAATATGGCGGCCACCGCTGGAACCACCTCCAACTGGCGCAAGAGCAGCGGCCTCCATTTTTTCACACATTGCTGGCGCTACCAGGTGGTGGTAAGGACATCAATTTCTCACCCCTAGACTCTAGGTAAGGGTATCAAGGAGTATAGAGCATAGGCAGGCAAATTGGGTTGAGGTACAAAACTGCCATGATCTAATTGAATGAACAGACTCAAGGGGCTGAATGGCTTACTCTTATTTCTATGTTCCTATGTCCTTTAGGGAAGGAAACCTGCCATCCTTACCGGATCTAGAAACATAGAAACATAGAAGATAGGAGCAGGAGTAGGCCATTTGGCCCCTCGAGCCTGTTCCACCATTTAATGAGATCCTGGCCTATATGTGACTCCAATCCCACACCAATATTAACTGCCCTCCGAAGTGGCCTAGCAAGCCACTCAGTTGTATCAAATCAGGGCAACTAGGGGATAGGCAATAAATACCGGCCTTGAAAGTGATGCCTACATCTCGAGAATGAATTAAAAAAACAGTAACAATTACATTCACCCAGTCCTCTGATAATGTATATACCTTTATATATTATCAGCCCACTCACTCCTTCAAAATATTGAAAAACAAATGCAATCTCTCTGCGTCATGTAAATGAAATGAAATGAGGTGTTGTAGGAACGGAGGTTCCTATCGAAAAGACTGAGTTCGACTCAGGCAATTAAAACAACAAACTTTAATGGAACAAAACAGGTTTTAACTAGAAACTGCTGGAATACATCAAATACAGGTCTGCTCTCCTTGAAGGCTCCACGAGGACTGATCCCCTGGTCTGAAGGCTGACGTCATGACGTCATCACGTTCTTCCCGCCATTGGGGAATCACGTGACTAACGGCATGACGTCATCACATTGAAACCGCGCTGTAAAGGTAACTAGACATTGTACAGTCAAACAGTGTAATTAAAGGTACAGGCACAGACAGTAACTACATTGCTGTTAAAGGAATTATGTACAACCGCTCTGAGTCCTTTGGTGGCTCCACCACATGCGCCCCCCCAGAATTGTCTTTAACAGAAAAAGTGAGACGAGGAGGAGGTCTGACAAGTCTGTCTGATCGACTTCGATACCCTGGCAGAGGAAATTGATGACCGGTGGTCGAGTTGGCAGTCGGTTGTGGTTGAGCAGGCGCGGCGAGCGTGGTCGAGTTGGCGGGCGGCTTTGGTTGATCTGGCGCGGCAGCTGCGGGCGGTCGGCCACGTTTGGGTGGTTGAGCGACGACGACTGGGTGGTCCAGGTCCAGGTGAGCCGGCTTCAATCGGTCCACCGAGATGTGATCCGGCTTTCCTCCGACGTCGACTGAAAAGGATTTGTCTCCTGGTTTGATGACGCGGAAAGGACCAGTGTAAGGGGGTTTGAGCGGATCCCAGTGAGCGTCGTGGTGGATGAATACATACTCCGCATTCTTCAGTTCCGGTGGCACATGGGAGTTCTGTAAGCCGTGATTTGATGTAGGCACCGGAGCGAAGCATCTGGCCGCTTCCTGGTGGCTAACGAGTTGTTGGGAGGCGGACCATGGCTCTGTGGGAGAAGGGAGGAAATCCCCTGGTACTCGGAGAGGCTGGCCGTAGATGAGTTCAGCTGAGGACGATTGCAGGTCTTCTTTGGGTGCCGTACGAAGACCCAAAAGGACCCATGGAAGTCTGTCCACCCATCCTGCACCTTGAAGACTGGCCCGAAGGGCGGCTTTAAGCGACCTGTGGAATCGCTCGCAAAGGCTGTTCACCTGTGGATGATAGGCGGTGGTGCGATGAAGTTTGGTGCCGAGCCCCTGAGCTACAGCGTTCCAAAGGTCCGAGGAAAATTGTGGCCCACGGTCAGAAGAGATGTCCGCCGATACCCCGAAACGGGCAACCCAACAGGAGATGAAAGCTCTAGCGACGTCTGCCGAAGTGGTGGTAGAAGTTGACCATCCCCAGGAACTCTTGCAAGGCCTTGACGGTTGGCGAGTGTGGGAAAGAGGTAACCGCTTCCACCTTCGTCATTAAGGGGGTGGCGCCGCCCGATGTTATGCGATGTCCCAAGAAATCGATCTGCTGCAGGCCGAACTGGCACTTGGCTGGGTTGATGATTAAACCGTGCTGGCTGAGGCACGTAAAGAGGGAACGCAAATGAGAGATGTGCTCTTCCTTGCTAGCACTGGCAATGAGAATGTCGTCAAGGTAGACGAAGATGAAGCGTAGGTCTCGGAGCACGGAGTCCATTAAACGCTGGAATGCCTGTGCTGCGTTCTTCAAGCCAAACAGCATCTGCAGGAACTCAAAGAGGCCAAAAGGGGTGATGACTGCGGTTTTTGGGACGTCTTGCGGGTGCACGGGAACCTGGTGATATCCCCGGACGAGGTCAACTTTAGAAAAGATAGAATTTCCCGCCAAATGGGCCGAGAAATCCTGAATATGCGGAATCGGGTACCGATCCGGAGTGGTGGCATCGTTTAGGCGTCGGTAGTCACCGCATGGCCGCCAGCCGCCGCCCGGTTTCGGAACAATTGTGGAGAGGCAAGGACCAGGGACTATTGGTTCGTCGAATGATCCCGAGCCGCGAGCTTGTCGGGTTCGAGCCTTCTAGCCCGCGCATAAACAAGCCAGTAGTGGTGATATGATGTTCAACACCATGCTTCGTTGCCGAGGAGGAGAAAGTGGGCCTTGTCAGCTCCGGAAACTCTCCAAGGAGCCGAGTGAAGTCATCCGGAGGAGGGAAGGCGCAGGCAATAGAGCGCAACACGGAGGTACCGTGGTAGCACGGAATCGAGTGGAAGGTGGCCGCGTTGATCAGCCGGTGGTGCCGGACATCGACAAGGAGGCTGTTGGCACACAGAAAATCTGCCCCTAGGATGGTCTGTGAGGCTGTGACGAATTCCCAAAAGAAACGCTGACCACCGAAACAGACTTCGACCCGCCGCTTTCGGAAAGTTCGAATTGCTGCGCCATTAGCCGCTACGAGGGAAAAACCGAGGTTCCCAGCCTGCATATCGAGCTTCGACGCAGGTAGAATGCTACACTGCGCCTCGGTGTCACAAAGAAAACGTCAGCCCGATAGGGAATCGGTGATATAAAGAAGTTTCCCCGTAGATCCGACGGCCATCGCAACCGCGGAGCGCCCGTTAGACCCGGTCCTCCTTTGCCAGGAATGCTGCAGAATCTTTGTTGGGTTTTTTTGGGGCGAAAAACTGCAGTGGGAGCGGCAACATCGTGCTTTCACGCCAAAACGGGCGTGGTAGGAGCACCAGCCTGCTGTAGGAGGAGCTGGAACCGCGTCTGTGGGGGATGGGCACCTCGTGGCCGCGCAGCACTGCTGGGTTACCGTGAAAATCTTATCGGCTTCAGCAGCAAGCTCGGCACAGTCTGTAATGTCAGATCTGGCTAGGGCAGCCTAGACCTGCTCAGGCATTTGGTAGAGGAAAAGCTCCCGGAAGAGGAAGCATTCCGGTTCGGCACCCAAGAGCGTGAGCATTTGGCTCATGAGCTCGGACAGTTTGGAGTCCCCGAGGCCAGGCATCGTGATGAGCCGGTGAGCACGCTCTGACTTCGAGAGCCCAAAGGCCTGAAGCAACCGCGCCTTAATCGCGTCATGCTTGCTGTCAGTAGGAGGACTATCGAGGAGGCTGAAGATCCGTGAGGCAGTTGCGCTGTCGAGGGCGGAGACCACATAATAATAACGGGTCTGATCCGCAACGATGTTCCTGATGGCGAACTGGGCTTCAGCCTGGATAAACCAGTCGTCTGGTTGTTCCTCCCAGAACTGTGGCAGTTTCAGCGTGACAGCGTTCGTGTCCATGATGAATCTTCCACAAAAATTGTTCGTAGAAATCAGGGTCACCAATGTAGGAACGGAGGTTCCTATCGAAAAGACTGAGTTCGACTCTGATAACGGACCACAGTTTGTGTCCGAAGAGTTTCGAAGATTTATGAAAAGGAATGGGGTAAGGCATTACACATCCGCCCCGTATCATCCAGCCACAAATGGATTGGCTGAGAGGTTCGTACAAACCTTTAAAAAAGCAGTAAAGGCCATGTGCGATGACGACATTCCACTGCAGCATAAGGTGGACAATTTCCTGTTAGCCTACAGAAATGCGACACATGCAGTCACCAACCAGGCCCCGGCCATGATGTTCTTTAACCGAAGGTTGAGATCTCGTCTGGATTTGCTCAGACCAAATGTACGAAGAGATGTTGAAAGTAAGCAATTCCAGCACATCAATGAGAAGCCGACAAGGAGCTTCAATGTAGGGCAACCAGTCTTGGCCCGCGACTACCGAACAGAGAAATGGCAACCAGGAACGATATGCACACGGCAGGGGCCACTAATGTACACAGTGGATGTTGGGGAGAACATTGTGAGGCGCCATGCTGACCAGATCCTAGAGTCACAGGAACGAGTCAACCCCATGTCTCGGCCATACGTACCTGGTGAGGAACCCGACATACAGGTCGCATCTACCTCAGAAACAATAGCATTGGAAGCTGATGAATCAACTGATGACAGGGTGTTAGAATCGCCTCCGCACCAAGAGCGAGACACTCGGGAAAGGTGTTATCCAGAAAGAATCAGGAAGCCTCCCCAAAGACTGAATTTATAAATAGACTATTTTCAGTTAATGTTGCATGTTAAAAGTGTTAATTGTAATTAGTTTGATATTTAATTGTTAAATGAGTGTTATGGTACTGTTAATCTAAAAGGGGAGGAATTGTAATGTATGTACCTTTAAGGGGGAGAACTACTTTTTATAGCTCCTGTATCCTGCAGTACCGGCAGTGACCACACCTGTATATAAACCCTGAGTAGTGATCTGTACAGTCAGTTGCAGTTTGAACCCTCATTCAGTAAACACCTGTTGATCGTTCCCTGCAGTCTGTTGTCTGATTATTGAAGGATACATTAAGATACACGGATATAACAGACTCAGGCAATTAAAACAATGAACTTTAATGGAACAAAACAGGTTTTAACTAGAAACTGCTGGAATACATCAAATACAGGTCTGCTCTCTTTGAAGGCTCCACGAGGACTGATCCCCTGGTCTGAAGGCTGACGTCATCATGTTCTTCCCGCCATTGGGGAATCACGTGACTAACGGCATGACGTCATCACGTTGAAACCACGCTGTAAAGGTAACTAGACATTGTACAGTCAAACAGTGTAATTAAAGGTACAGGCACAGACAGTAACTACATTGCTGTTAAAGGAATTATGTACAACCGCTCTGAGTCCTTTGGTGGCTCCGCCACAGTGTGACTATTGCAATAATTTAGTGGATCTATTCATCCTCATCACTTTAATTCTTTGTTATTTTATTGTCTTGTAACCTACCTGCAGACTGCCTGTAATGCTATATTTGCAGTGAGGATGACTTCTTTCAAATGACAAATTTACTTTCATTATCTAATTATAGACAATCATTATGAAGGAGTCATTAGAAACAGGATAATGTGGTCCTTATATTCAAAAAGGTGACAAAACAGACACAGGAACTACAAACCCATTAGTCTTTAATTCCATGCAAAATAATGTAATTGGTTATCAGGAGTAAACTTGAGGATTATCTGTACAACAGTAACCTAGTGAACAGCAGTCAACATGGCTTCAGATATGGAAGATACGGCCTGACCAATCTTCTTGATCTCTTTGATGAACTGAACATAGTTGACTACATTACAACAGTGACTACACTCCAAAAGTACTTCACTGGCTCTAAAGCGCTTTGAGACGTCCAGTGGTCATGAAAGGCACTATATAAATACAAGTCTGTGGCAGAGCCACCAAGGAACTCTTATACAAATGTATATAATTGCCTTTAAATCTGTATTCTTTCGCTGTATGTAAATAGCGCGGTCTCTAAAGGGTTAAGACCGAACGCGATGCCGTCATCACGTGGGTCACGTGACGTTCCCAACAGCAGGAAACGTGATGATGTCATGACGTCGGACTGAGGGGCCTCCCCTTCTCAGTCCTCGTGGAGCCAGCATTAAGCAAGCACCTGTTGATTTGTTCTCCTGCGTTTTTGTTTGTTACTTCCACCAGTTTGCATTAAACATCATTTTGGTTAGCTGATTGACTCACTCTCAGTATTTTCGTCAGGAATTTACCAATTCCTACAGTGGGGACCCCGAATCTTCGCGGACGATCTTCGCGGAGGAAGCGAGACACAGTGACATGATGGAAGCAAACGCAGTGGCTTTGAAGCTCCCTCAGTTTTGGGAACAACAGGCAGCCTCCTGGTTCGTGCAAGCAGAGGCTCAGTTCAAACTTCGGAACATAGTGCAGGATCAGACCCGTTACCTCTACGTGGTCTCCGCACTCGACAGCTCCACGGCTTCGAGGATCATCAGCCTGCAGACAGCAAGTACGACACCCTTAAGGCACGGCTTATCCAGGTATTCGGCCTCACAAAGTCAGAACGCGCACGGCGGTTACTCACGCTGCCCGGGTTAGGCGACTCCAAGCCGTCGGAGTTAATGAGCCAGATGCTCACACTCCTTGGTTCAGAACCGCAATGTTTCCTCTTTCGGGAATTGTTCCTGAGCCAATTGCCCGAGCAGGTGCAAAGGGCCCTCGCGAGGTCGGACACTGCGGATTGTGTGGCGCTGGCCGCCGAGGCCGACACAATTTACGCCGTCATGCAACAATACTGCGCCGCCATGAGGCATCCCGCCCAGAAGGGCCCCGCCCTGACGCCTCCACCATCCGGTTGGTGTTATTACCACGACCGTTTCGGCCCGAAGGTCAGATGCTGCCGCCCTCCCTGCGGGTTCAAGCCTAAAGCAACGAAGACACACATGCACCAACAGCGCGACGGGAAGACTGAACCTGAAGTAGGCCCCACGGCTGCGATGGCGATTCCGGGAAGCTATCATATATCACCGATTCCATCTCAGGCTGGCGGTTCTTATGTGACACGGGAGCACAGTGTAGTATCCTTCCCGCCTCGGTCCTCGACATCCGGGCTGGGAGGCGCGGTTGTCCCCTCCAAGCTGCCAACGGCAGTGCTATTCGTACATTCGGGAAACGGCGGGCCCGGGTGTGTTTCGGCGGTCAGCTCTTCCAATGGGAGTTTATCACCGCCAAAATTTCGCAAGCGATCCTCGGTGCCGATTTTTTATGCGCCAACAGCTTGTCGGTCGATTTAAAAAATCGTCGGCTGATCAACGCCGCCACGTCCAACTCCATCCCGTGCTTTCGAGGTTCAGTCGCGTCGCACACGGTCTCCTGTGCTTCGCCAACGCCCAACGAATTCACCCGCCTTCTCGGTGAATTTCCAGAGTTAACCAGGCCCACCTTTTCTGCCACGACCGCCAAGCATAGGGTGGAGCACCACATTACAACGACCGGCTCCCCAGTCTACGCACGGGCTCGGCGACTAGAACCCAGTAAACTCGCGGCCGCTAAGGCGGAGTTCGCCGCAATGGAGCGGTTGGGGATTATTCGCCGGTCGAATAGTCCCTGGTCCTCGCCGCTCCATAGCGTCCCTAAACCCGGCGGCGGATGGCGGCCCTGCGGTGACTACCGACAGCTTAATGATGTCACAAATCCGGATAGGTACCCCATACCACACATCCAGGATTTCTCCGTGCATTTGGCAGGGAATTCGATCTTTTCCAAGGTTGAGCTCGTCCGTGGGTACCATCAAGTGCCTGTACATCCCCAGGACATCCCAAAGACGGCGGTTATTACCCCCTTCGGCCTATTTGAGTTCCTCCGAATGCCATTTGGGCTCAAAAATGCGGCATAGGCGTTCCAGCGCCTTATGGATTCGGTGCTGCGGGACCTTAAGTTTTTATTTGTGTATCTCGTTGATATCCTGATCGCCAGCGCCACTAAAGAAGAACACCTCAGTCATCTGCGCACCCTCTTTCGCCGCCTCCATCAGCATGGCCTGATAATCAACCCGGCCAAATGCCAGTTCAGGCTGCAGCAGATGGACTTTTTGGGCCACCGCATCACTTCAGAGGGGGCACTGCCACTCCAGTCAAAGGTGGAGACGATCGCAGCATTTCCGCGGTCACAGTCCGTCAAGGCCCTCCAGGAGTTCCTGGGTATGGTAAATTTTTACCATCGTTTTGTTCCCAGGGCCGCGCAACTGATGCAACCGCTCTATGAGGCCCTCAGAGGAAAACCGGGAAAGGAACCCGTGGTTTGGATGCCTGAGATGGATTGCGCCTTCAGAGACACAAAGGCCGCTCTCGCAAACGCAACGATGTTGGCACACCCACTGCCTGGAGCCACCATCGCTCTTACGACCGACGCTTCTGATTACGCCATCGGAGCCATGCAGGAGCAGTGGGTCAACGGTGCGTGGCAGCCACTGGCGTTTTTTAGTCGCCAACTGCGCAGTAATGAGTGCAAGTACAGCACGTTCGACAGGGAGTTGTTGGCGCTGTTTCTGGCTATCCGCCATTTTCATTTTCTTTTGGAAGGGCGCCACTTCACCGCGTTTGTGAACCACAAACCGCCGACTTTTGCTATGGCCAAGACTACCGAACCGTGGTCGGCTCGGCAGCAGCGACAACTCACCTTTATTTCAGAGTTTACCACTGACATCCGTCACGTGGCCGGCAAGGACAACGTGGTGGCCAATTGCCTCTCGCATGCATCCGTCCAGGCCGTCCAGCTGTAAATAGATTATTCACACATGGCTGCCGACCAAGCAGCCGACCCGGAAACTCAGGCATTTCGTACCGACTCCTCCTGCCTCCAGCCAACAGATGTGCATTTCCACGCGGTGGGTACCTCCTTGCTCTGCGACATCTCCTTGGGGGATCCCCGCCCGATCGTTCTGGTTTCCTGGCGTTGGAAAGTCTTTGACGCCATACACGGACTTTCACATCCCGGCGTGAAGGCGTCTCAAAAGTTACTGGCATCCAAATTCGTCTGGAGAGGGATGTGCAAGGATGTCCACGACTGGGCGAACACCTGCGTCGTTTGCCAAAGAGCCAAACTGCAACGTCATGTTAAAGCCCCCTTGGCCACTTTCGAAGTACCAGAATGTCGTTTCGACCACGTCAACGTCGACCTCGTTGGGCCACTTCCGCCGTCACAAGGTTTCACTCACCTCCTGACTATGCTCGACCGCACTACAAGATGGCCAGAGGCGGTTCCTCTGACGTCCACTACCTCCACGGATGTCGCCAGGGCTTTTATTTCCTCATGGGTGGCACGGTTCAGCGTCCCATCAGGTATTTCGTCTGACCGCGGTCCACAATTCTCGTCCGAACTTTGGAACGCTGTAGCCTTAGGTTTGGGCACCAAGCTCCACCGCACCACAGCCTACCACCCACAGGCCAACGGGTTATGTGAGCGCATTCATCGGTCGTTGAAGGCGTCGCTGAGAGCCAGCCTCCAGGGCACTGCATGGGTAGACAGGCTGCCTTGGGTTATGCTTGGTTTGCGTATGGCACCAAAGGAAGACCTGCAGTCATCTGCCGCGGAACTGGTGTACGGCCAGCCACTTCGGGTGCCAGGCAAGTTCCTGCCATCACCAACGAAGCCGTGGTCTGCAGCCGACCAACTGGAAGCTCACCGGGAAGCAGCCCAAGTGTTCCAGCCAATTCCAACGTCACATCACGGTTTTCCAGCCTCCCACATCCCAATGGAGCTAATGCGGGCCAAGTTCATTTTCGTCCGTCACGATGCCCATCGCAGTCCGCTCAGGCCTCCTTATACGGGCCCTTTCCGAGTATTGCAGGCAGGTGCCAAGAGCTTTTTGGTCGACATCAGTGGCAAGCCCGACCACATTTCAATCGACCGCCTCAAGCCCGCGCACCTGGACCTCGAACAACCAGTCAAAACTGCACAGCCACCGCGTCGTGGTCGACCGCCCGCTGCTACCACGCCTGACCGGATCGCTCCACCCACCCGTTCATCAACCGCCCAGCAAATTCCTCTCCGGGAATATAGGAGTCGTTCGAACAGGCTTGTCCGACCTCCTCTTCGATTGACTTTTGTTATTAAAGACAATTCTGGGGAGGCGCATGTGGCAGAGCCACCAAGGAACTCTTATACAAATGTATATAATTGCCTTTAAATCTGTATTTGTTGTGTCGGTACCTTTCTACCTAGACACAATTTAGGACTCAGAACTCAGAGATTCAAGCATGAAGTGCTTTATTGGAAGGAAAGGAAGTTCTGGAAAGTTCCGAACAAAGAGAGCTAAAACTTAACAGAGAACACCCAACCATTTATCTCCTGTGACAGCGCCACCACAGGTGGGAGGAGAACACACAATAGAACACACAATACATAACATTTCCTCCCCTCTTAAATGGAAGGTCCACATTATTCCTCAACAGGTAAGTTACTTTCAATGCACTCAACGAACCTAGGGTAGAGGTAGACTGCCTCAAACCCTGACTTTACCCTGGGGTTTATTCTGCCCCAGTCTTGTGGGTAAGTCACTAAGCCTACAGATCCAAGCATCTTGGAGGCCGCCGCTCTCTGACAGGATACCGGCGGTCATCGCTGGCTTCCACAGCAGTAGGCATTGACACAAGCCTGGATGGAGAAGGTGCCTGTGTCAATTGAAAGTCAGGAGTTTGCACAGGTGGAACAGTCTCTTTGCCTTCCTGTGTTGGAGAAGAGCACTGTGGCAAAGGATGCTGGTTTGCGGTATCATCCGGAAACAGTTCAGGCCAACCAGCCGTTGGAGCCTCTGTGGCTGTCTCTGCTCCTAGCAACAGTTGATCTGTGTGTCTTCTCCAGACGACCTCCTCAGCAGTCTCAACCATGTAAGACACAGGGCCCGTCTGCGCGATCACCGTAGCAGGAACCCATTTCGGTCCAGTGTTGTAGTTTCGAGCTAGGACGTGCTCTCCCGGATGAAACCGTCTCTCCTTGGCTCTTTTCTCTCTCTTTTCAACTTGAGCTTGTTGTTGACAATGGACAACCTGTTCTGCCCTTGGAGGTTTGAGTAAGTCAAAACTTGTCCGCAACTGCCTCTTCATCATGAGCGAAGCGGGGGAAGTTTTGGTTGTGGCATGCGGCTCGTTCCTGTAGGACAACAGGAAGCTGTTCAGACGCTGGTGGATTGAGCCCTGACCTTGCGATGCCTTCAAGGCGTGCTTCAAAGTTTGCACAAACCTTTCTGCCTGGCCGTTAGTAGAGGGATGATAGGGCGCAGACCTGATGTGTTGGACACCATTCACATGCAGGAAGGTTGCAAACTCCTGTGATACAAATTGTGGACCGTTGTCACTTACGAGTTGTTCTGGTGAGCCATAACGGCTGAACATCTCACCAAGTTTCTCAATTGTTTTCTCTGCCATGGTAGACCTCATCACAGCGACCTCCGGCCACTTGCTACTAGCGTCCACAACCACCATAAAAATCTTCCCTTCGAAAGGACCGGCAAAGTCCACATGTACTCGCTGCCACACTTCTGCAGGCCAATCCCAGGGGTGTAGGGTTGCCAGCTGTGGAACATTCCGGACCCTTTGACATGGGGAACATGTTTTGGCTTTCTCCTCAATATTCCCATCGAGACCTGGCCACCAGAAGTAGCTTCTTGCCATTTCCTTCATCCGAACCATCCCACTGTGGCCTGTATGAAGTTGTTGCAGTATAGGTTCCCTCAGAGGTGGCGGAATGATGACACGGCGTCCCCAAAGAAGACAACCTGCCTGGACGGAGAGCTCATTTCTTTTTGAAACGTAAGGTTTCAAACTAGGAGAATCTCTTATCGCTCTCCCTCGAATGACATCGTCCATTACCTCAGACAGGACTGGATCATTGCGGGTGTACCTTCGCACCTGAACTGCAGTGACAGGTGCTCCCTCCACTTGTCTAAAGTAGAAGATGTCTATCTGACGAGGCTCTGGGGGAGTAACAGGCAAGGGTAGCCTCGAGAGACCGTCTGCGTTGCCGTGCAAGTCTGATTTGCGATATTTGATGTCGTATGTGTGTCCTGACAACAGTAAAGCCTACCTTTGCATCCTGCTTGCAGCGAGTGACGGAATTCCGGTGTGGGGCCCGAAGATTGAAGTCAATGGACGGTGGTCCGTCAGGAGTGTGAACCTTCTCCCAAACAGGTACTGATGAAATTTTCGAATTCCAAAAACGATTCCCAAGGCCTCGCGCTCGATCTGCGCATAGTTACTCTCGGCCTTGTTCAAGGTGCGTGATGCGAAGGCGATAGGTTTCTCTTCACCCGAAGGCATGATGTGGGATATGACTGCTCCCACACCATATGGTGATGCATCACATGCTAGCTGCACGGGTAGCTTTGGGTCGAAGTGTGTCAAGACCTCCGAATTCAGCAATGCTTTCTTTGCTTGGGCGAAAGCTTCGTTGCACAGTTCAGTCCATTTCCATGTTTTGCCTTGACATAGCAACTGATGTAACGGCTTCAGCAATGTTGCTAAGTCTGGAATAAACTTCCCATATTAGTTAAGTAGCCCCAGAAATGAACGTAACTGGCTCACATTCTGGGGTGCTGGGGCCTCCACGATTGCCTTGACCTTTGGCGGCGCCTTATGCAGGCCAGTAGCGTCAATCACATGCCCCAGGTACTCAACTGAAGACTGAAAGAATTCACATTTGTCTTTATGAACTCTGAGTCCGTACTCTTTCAGTCGTTGTAGTGTCGCATCCAAGTTCAGAAGATGATCCTCCTCATTTGTCCCAGTGACAAGGATGTCATCCAGGTAGCACTGGACTCCTGGCAGTCCACTCAAAATCTGATCCATTGCCCTTTGGAATAGAGCAGGGGCCGACGTAATTCCAAACGGAAGGCGGCAGTACCTGTATAGCCCCTTGTGTGTCACAATTGTCAGCAGCTCCTTTGATTTGTCATCGACATGCATTTGTAGATAAGCCTGGCATAAGTCTATTTTGCTGAACTTTTGCCCTCCGGCCAGGCCCGTAAAAAGATCATCAATGAGGGGAAGAGGGTACTGTTCTACAGACAGCACCGGGTTAATAGTCACTTTAAAATCCCCGCAGATTCGAACAGATCCATCCTTTTTCAGGACAGGAACAATGGGTGTGGCCCATTTGCTCACGCTCACAGGCTCCAGGACTCCATTTTCGACTAAGGCCTCCAAGTTAGCCTCAACTTTTGGCCTAATTGCATAGGGTACAGGTCGGGCTTTGTGAAACTTCGGCTTGCTGTCAGGTTTAATGTCCAGTCTCACGCTGATCTTTTTCATGCTCCCAAGTTCCCCATTGAAGAGTTCTGCATGTTTGTTTAACACTGCAGTCAGACCTGACTCCCCTTTTGACATCATGCGGACTGCAGGCCAATCCAGCATGATTTTCTCTAGCCACGCACATCCCAGTAGAGATGGGTAATTTCCCTTTACCACATATAGTGGCAGTTTTGCAGTCTGTCCATTCAATTTAACTGTCACCTCAATGACGCCTCTCATGGCCACAGGTTCGCCGGTATACGTCTTTAGCACAATGTTTGTTGGCTGAAGGGTAAGATGCTTTAGCATTTTGTTGTAGACAGTGTCTGAAACAAGGGACACAGCCGTGCCTGTGTCCACCTCCATCCGCACTGATTGTCCCTCCACCAGTGGTGACACCCAGTAGCCATTTGAACCACCTGCAACCGTCAGTATGTGCACCTCTTCCTCCTCAGAGGTGTCGCTCCCCTCTGTTTTGCTTGTTCCATCATACTGCACTGAATGAACACTCTTTTTCCTCTCTTGTCCAAATACAGACATTTTGCTTCCATGCTTCCCAGCTCTGTCTGTTCTTTTTTTACCTCTACAGGCGCGTTCAATGTGACCCTTTTTGCCACAATTTCGGCATTCCAGCTCCGTACACCAGCAGTCATTAGCGTGATGGCCCGTTTTCCCACAACGGTAACATGTGCCATTCCGCGCACCTTTAGGCTCAGACGACACCTTGTGAACTCTCCCTGTTGAACTCAACTGGTGAGCCTCCTTTTCCGCCATCTCCATGGAGACACTAACTTCAATGGCCTTTTCAAGAGTAAGGTTGTCCTCAGTAAGAAGGTGCTTCTGTGTGGCTGCATTTTGCAGACCACACACAAGTCTGTCTCTAATGGTGTCATTCAGCACCTCCTTGAACTGGCAGTGTTCCGACAACCTTTTTAAAGCAGCAATAAACATCGTCACTGATTCCCCCTCCTCTTGATTCCGTTTGTGAAATCTAAATCTCTCAGCAATAACCAGAGGTTTTGGTGAAAAATGTGCTCCAAGAATTTCCACTAGTTGCTTATATGTTTTAGTTCCTGGCTTATCTGGCTGCACGAGGCTGCGAAGTAAATTGAAAGTCTTCGGCCCGATTACACTCAAAAAGGTAGGCACGACCTTTTCATTTGCCACCGCATTTGCCAATACAAAATAGTCAAAACGTTCCGTATATGCACTCCATTGCTCCACATTTTCATCAAAATCACCGATGTTTCCTAATATAGTAGCCATCTCACGTTTCAAATTAAATTTTCTGTTTACTCACTGCACCCGTAACGTACGCAGATTCATCCGCTCCTCGTTGCCACTTGTTGTGTCGGTACCTTTCTACCTAGACACAATTTAGGACTCAGAACTCAGAGATTCAAACATGAAGTGCTTTATTGGAAGGAAAGGAAGTTCTGGAAAGTTCCGAACAAAGAGAGCTAAACCATTTATCTCCTGTGACAGCGCCACCACAGGTGGGAGGAGAACACACAATACATAACAGTATTCTTTCGCTGTATGTAAATAGCGCGGTCTCTAAAGGGTTAAGACCGAACGCGATGACGTCATCACGTGGGTCACGTGACGTTCCCAATGGCAGGAAACGTGATGACGTCATGACGTCGGACTGAGGCGCCTCCCCTTCTCAGTCCTCATGGAGCCAGCATTAAGCCAGCACCTGTTGATTTGTTCTCCTGCGTTTTTGTTTGTTACTTCCACCAGTTTGCATTAAACATCGTTTTGGTTAGCTGATTGACTCGCTCTCAGTATTGTCGTCAGGGATTTACCAATTCCTACAAGTCTTTCTTTTTTCTTTGTCTATCCAGTGTCACCTCATTGGAACAACCTCTCTCACCATTGACAGTCTTTCTTTCTTCTTTGACTGTGGTAAATCCTAAGATGTTGTGTACTTTAATTTCGAAAAAGCAGTTGATAAAATTCTGCATGAAAGATTACTAGTTAAGTTCAAAGCTGTGGGTTTAGGGAAAATCTTGGGAATAGTTAAGAAACTGGCTGAAGGGTAGAAAACAACAGGTACTGGTTAGAGGGGTAATGTCAGGGTGGGGGGAAGTACTAAGTGGGACTACCACTGTTTCTAATTTACATCAACTTGGCTTCTGAAACACATTGCAAATAAGAAACTAGGAGGGTTAGTTGAAGTGGAATTGAAGGAGACAGCTCAGAAACTGCAGAATGCACTAAGCAAAATGGGGGACGAAGGAGGGTGGGCAATTTTTAAATTGACTTCAATAGAAATAAAAATCGGGAGAGATGTAAAATGGGTTGCTGATTCGTTATCACCCATTTTACACAAAGTCAGAATCTACCCCCAGGACATTTATTCCAAAGTTTATATATTCTTTATTTTAGTCAAATTTAGTTGACAAGAAGCCATTAAGAATAAACTAAAATATGTAAATGTAATGAAACAAAACTAACTGACCAAAAAAAGTGCTGATATAAATTGACCAGAAGACTTATCCACTGATGTCAAGCTCCCTTCCCACAGTTTAATTTAAACCTGCTCTTCTGAGCAGGCACCAAGGACACCTAACTGAGACCGGTAGGGTTCTTCTTTAAATATGCAAATCAGGCTCCGATAGCATGGGGGCTCATCTGCTATTTTAATTGGTGGTCTCAGCAGGTAAGTTGTTGTGGTTCTTCCCCCAGGTGAAGCTAAAAGAAAGAAAAGTCAGGGTCAGAGCAAGCGCAAAGAGGTAAGTTTTTAAAGACTATTTTTTACTTTCCTTGTGGCCAGGAGGAGCAAAAGTGCTCCACAATGAAAGGTTAGGCCTTCCCTGCACCAGGCACCCACTTTCCCAATCACATGAACGTACCCAAACCCCCTCCCTGAGACTTACATGAGTGCCGGAGGCCATCTGTTCAGTCCAGGCCAGCGGCCTCTTGCTGACCAACATTCCGCTCTCTCTCGCTGGCCAGCTGCCACTTCCTGCTGGTTTCAGGTGGGTAACTGACCGGGAGCATGCAGATGAGGTCCCGGGAGTTAAAATCGCGGAGTCTCATGTTTCTGAGGTCTGGGTGTTTGCAACTCGCCTTAGCCCCCATCTGCCTGATTCCCGCACTGAGTTAAAATTGGGGCTATGATGTAATCACAACACCTTCAACAGTAAGGCTTGTAAATTTTGAAACTGCATTTTAAGCAGCAGAAAAATCCTAGTGAAATGTTTCATGCTCTAGTAGGTTTGCAATCATTTCCCCTTGTGTCTATCATTGCAGCTTTTGTAATACAGCGTATTCCAAAGAACATACAAAATTGACTCCCCATAAGGACAGCACCAACCCTTTAGTTCAATTGTTTAATGTTCAGTGGGGAATTGTTCATCCCATAACTGTTGTTCAACCAGGTAGTAATGTGCCTGTTGTGTATGTAACCTGTTCCACCTTAAGAGAGCTTAAGCCTGTTCCACCTTAAGAGATGTACTACTTTCTCAGGCTGCTGTAGACGTAATACCGGGGGTGAACACACCGGTATATAAGCACTGTGCAGTAATCTTGTATTCAGTATAGTCCCTACCTCCAACCAGTAAAGACCTGTTTGAGTTATACGTTTAAGTCTTTGTGTTAATTGTTCAATACAATACACATACTTAACACTGGCGACGAGTCAGGTTCTTACCCTGCGGCAGTTATTCCACGGCGGTTGAAGAGAGGTTTCAAACCACACCACCCCACTGGAAGCGACAGGCATTAGGACCCTGAAGCCTCCATCAGCTTGTGAACCGGAGTAGAAGACAGGGCTGGGGGAAGAGAGAGGTACAGGGCGATAGCGATCGGCAGATAAGGGCCGGGCCGCTTTCAAGTGCGAGGCGCAGCCGGGCCATCGATCGCATCCGCTGATAAGGGCCGCACTCGGGCGATCGCGGCGAAGATAAGGGCCGCACTCGGGGGCTGAAGGGAGACGGCGTCGGGGGACGGGTGAAGACCGCCAAGTGCGGGAAAACCGCCATTTTGTGGGCGGAGGATGACGGCAAGAGCGGGAAGCCGCCATCTTTGATAACAAGTAAAGAAAAGAAAATCTGAGAAATTGCAAATCTACAATGCCTAAACACGGGAATATTAGCACCTTTGATAGTGACCTCGAAGATTGGGCCATATATGTTGAAAGAGTAAAAAATTATTGTAAGGCCAATAAAATTCGTGACCAAGATAAAGCTCTAACATTATTAAATTTAATGGGTGCGAAGACATACGGGCAATTGAAACACCTGTTATCACCAGATGAACCGGCGGATAAGACGTTCGATGAGATTGTTACTGTCCTGAAAGATCATCTAAACCCCACGCCGCTGATGCTAGCGGAACGATTTAAATTTTACAACAGAAGGCAGCTACAGCATGAAAGCAATGCTGAATATTTGCTGGAATTGCGTAAATTAGCGAAATATTGCCAGTTTGGAACGGGACTGACAGATGCACTACGAGACAAATTTGTGTGTGGTTTATTTAAACAGGATACACAAAAGCGACTGCTCGAGGAGAATGAGCTGACGCTTGAGAAGGCGGTCACTATGGCAGCAGCACACGAAGCCGCAGCGAGAGGCACGGCAGTAATGCAGCTACGGTCACCGGAGCTCAGTGCACACAAATTGGGTGTGAGTTCTGGCAAATGTTATCGTTGTGGAAAGACAACGCATGATCAGAACCAGTGTTGGTTTAAAAACCAAGAATGTAGAACTTGTGGTAGGCTTGGACACATAGCTAGAGTATGCAGGTCAGGGAAGAAGACCAGCAACAAGAAGTCACCGCAAGGAAAATACGCAAAAGTACACAAGGTGGCCGAACAGGAGTCCGATTCAGACGCTAGCAGTAATGAACTGGCTGGCTTAAGCAGTACTGAACTGGCTAGCTTAAGGGTACTCAACGTTGGTAAGGGTGCAGACCTCCAGACAATTTGGGTTACTCTTCAGATAGAAGGAGTCCAAGTAAAAATGGAATTGGACACTGGATCGGCATTGTCGGTCATGAATAAGAAAGATTACAGAAGGTTATTCCAACATATTCCCCTACAGGATACGGGGATTATATTGACAACCTACACGGGGCAGAGAGTGTACCCCATCGGGACAATAAAGGTTGCAGTGGCCAACAAGGGCGAAGGAAGTCAAATAATGGACTTATATGTGCTACCGGAGGGAGGTCCACCACTACTAGGCCGGGAGTGGTTTAGAAACATAAATATGGACTGGCATTCGCTAAAAGCCATAAAGAGTGAGAACTCGGTGCAGATAATCAGCCCAGACTCTAGAACTGATGATGGTAAGACCAACCCATGTGCAAAAGACAAAGTTTCAGCACAGAATTCCACTGAGCAACAACAACATAGTTTAACAGAGAATTCTGAGTCTGTCAAGTCTACTGATATGCACATTTTTGAGGGACACTGGGCTCGAACTCAACTCCATTTCAAACTACAACAGCAATTAGAACAAATGATTCGCCGTTTTGAGCAAGAGATGAATGAAATAAAAAAGTTCTTTGTTACAGAGTGGGAGAATCTGGAAAGGCAACAGAAGCAACTGATGGAGAAAATGGAGCAGGAGCACACCAACCATCTGCGCGAGGAGGCCGAACGAATCAAAGCTGATTCAGGTTCTGAAGGTGCGTGCCATAATCTGGTGTCAGAAGAGTTAACGGTCAGCCAACTCCTTCATATGCTGAGGGACAAGACTCTGAAATGGGAAAAACTTGAACACGAGCTGCGATCTTCAAAGGAAAAGGGTTCGGAGCTCTCAAAAGTCATTGAGATGGCTGATGTGACGACACAGACTGAAACGACTGCAACAGAGCAGCCATTGGATGCCAAAAGTACGCTGACTCACGTCAATGTAGAACAACAGACCGCTGAAACAGCTGCTCCGGTAGAGGGATTGCATAGTCCGATCAATCAATCTCCAAAGGAAGTTGAAGTATTAAAATCACAAATGAGGTCACTAGTAAACGACTTGCTGAAAGCCCAGAAAAAGCTGGATGCAGAGGTACACATGAAGAAGTCTCTTCAGGAAAGATGTCTGGATTTGGAACAAGAGCTGGCTAACGTCCAGCTGGGTATGGAGGAAATAGACGACCCTCTCACTGGTCTAGCTCAGGACGACACCGAATATTACCATGACCTGGTGGACGACACCGAATATTACGATGTCCTGTCCTGCCCAGCTTGTAACTTCGACTCCCAAAGTGCAGAAATCATGGAGGAGCACCAAAAGTCTACGGAACATCGGGAGAAGCTGGCTCTACGACGGAAACAGGAGGAAGAGAAGGAGGAACTGCGCATGCAGCTGGCAGCTGTGGCAGCTGACAATGGAGCCCAGAGAGTCTCCAAGAAGCAGAAAAGGAAAAGTAAAAACAGAAGATGACCCATCTGAACCATTATCACCTCTACCAGATCACACACGTGGTCCCTCCGAACGGAGCCAAATCAGTTCGGAAGTTCAAGCTGTTAAATCCATGAAAGGACTATTGAATGAGTAACGTGAACCGACTACACCACAGAGATTGAATCTGTGAACTGTGTTCCGCAGAGACTGAATCTGTGATATGTTACGTTAAACATGAAGTTATATATGTATATATGTTATTACGTTATGTTAAATGGGGGGGATGACTATAAAGCTAAGAAGGGAGGAGTGTTGTGTATGTAACCTGTTCCACCTTAAGAGAGCTTAAGCCTGTTCCACCTTAAGAGATGTACTACTTTCTCAGGCTGCTGTAGACGTAATACCGGGGGTGAACACACCGGTATATAAGCACTGTGCAGTAATCTTGTATTCAGTATAGTCCCTACCTCCAACCAGTAAAGACCTGTTTGAGTTATACGTTTAAGTCTTTGTGTTAATTGTTCAATACAATACACATACTTAACAGTGCCATCTCCAAAAATGACATATTTTCTACTCATATAGTAGTTGCCAACTTTCTGACAGGAGATATAGTCATAAAATTCTACACTCTCCACCACAAAAAATAACTTAATGAGTTTCATAGTTTAGGTGATCAATCTTTAAATGTAATAATAAATGTCAATAAATATTTATTTCGTCTGGTAGTCATGCATCCACAGCATAGATCTCCATTGAATTGTTTCAAGATAGATCATTTATTTTGGCGGGGGTGGGGGGTGGGGGGGGAAGAGGGGAGGATGGGGGGGAGCTTACAAGGGTCAAGGAGTTTTGACAGCGAAATAAGGATCTAGCTTTAAAGCTAAACCTCACTTGGCCTCTTTAGTGAGAATGTGAGCAGTATCTGACTGGCCCCAGAGTGATCCCAGAAAGTAATAGGATATCTGTAAGCAGCTGGTGTGAATGAGGCACTTCTTATGTGCTACCTATAGTTAGAAAGGTGGTGTTGCCAACACTTGGTTCATCAGTCAGTGTGAGATTTTTATGAGCATGAAGAGTGAAATGGATTTACAAATTATCGAAATATATACAGAGATGTATTTATTTTCAAAGAGAGGGGCATACTGAAACAGGTTACATTTTCCAGCCAAAAAGAGTAAGAGTTGGCAGGCTTCAGAAAAGCAAGACATTAGGAGAGAATGAAACCCTTGTCTCTCTGCCGAGCCAGTGAGTGTCAGCAGTTCCAATATTGGTTCAGTGTTTCTATTTATTTAACTCTTATGAGATAATAATATCACCACATCAAATAGTTGCTACCAATTATCTGTTTCTTGGACTCGGACTCTAATTTTGCAGATTAAAAAATAATGTTATTGGATTCAGTCTTTTTTAATTGAATGGGTTGCAATCTCGCATTTAGCTTTTATCAAACTCTCAATGCTGCCAGTGATCTGAATTTAGCAAGACTGTGGTTCTAATTTTGTTAAAATATTTAAGGTGTGAATTCATCAACAAGGATAATGAAAAAAGGGTTCTAGTCTTAGGCCGAAGTTACTTAAACATAGAAACATAGAAACATAGAGATAGGAACAGGAGTAGGCCATTCGGCCCTTCGAGCCTGCTCCGCCATTCAATGAGATCATGGCTGATCTTCATCTGAGATCTTAGCTGATCTTACCAGTTCAGTACCCCGTCCCCGCCTTTTCTCCGTAACCCTTAATCCCCTTAGCCTTCAGAAATATATCCAATTCTCTCTTGAAAATATTTATTGAATTAGCCTTCACAGCCCTCTGTGGCAGGGAATTCCACAGGCTCACCACTCTTTGAGTGAAGAAATTCTTCCTCATCTCTGTTTTAAATGATTTGCCCGCTATTTTTAGACTGTGGCCCCTGGTTCTGTGCTCCCCTGCCATTGGAAACATTCTCTCTGAATTCAGCCTGTCCAGGCCTGCCATAATTTTATATGTTTCGATGAGATCCCCTCTCAATCTTCTAAACTCCAGTGAGTACAAGCCCAAACTATTCAATCTCTCCTCGTAGGTCATTCCCGCCATTCCAGGTATCAGCCTGGTGAATCGCCGCTGCACTCTTTCCATGGCAAGAACATCCTTCCGCAGATGGGGCGACCAAAACTGTACACAATACTCCAGATGTGGTCTCACCAGCACCTTGTACAGCTGTAGTAAGGTATCCCTATTCCTATACTCGAACCCCCTTGATATGAAGGCCAACATACCATTTGCCTTCTTAATCGCCTGTTGCACCTGCATGCTCTCCTTCAGTGACTGGTGCACAAGAACACCCAGGTCCCTCTGCACTTCCCCATCTCCCAATCTATTGCCATTTAGATAATAATCTACCCTCCTGTTTTTACCCCCAAAGTGGATAACCTCGCATTTATCCACATTATAGTGCATCTGCCACGTATCCGCCCATTCCCCCAACCTGTCCAAATCGCACTGTGGCCTCCTGACATCCTCATCAGAGCCCACCCCTCCTCCTAGTTTAGTGTCGTCAGCGAATTTGGAAATATTGCATCCAATTCCCTGATCCAGATCATTTATATATATTGTGAACAGCTGGGGTCCCAGGACAGATCCTTGCGGCACCCCGCTGGTCACTGCCTGCCACTCCGAAAACGAGCCGTTTATTCCAACTCTCTGTTTTCTATCCGCCAGCCAGTTCTCTATCCACGTTAATACTTTGCCCCCAATCCCATGAGCCTTAATTTTGCATGATAATCTTTTGTGTGGAACCTTATCGAAGGCTTTCTGGAAGTCAAGGTACACCACATCCACTGGCTCTCCCCCATCTATTTTACCAGTTACTTCCTCAAAAAATTCCAGCAGATTAGTCAAACACGATTTACCCTTTGTAAATCCATGTTGACTCTGTCCGATCCTTTCCCCATTTGTCAAGTGCTCCGCTATTTTATCCTTAATAATGGACTCTAGCATTTTGCCCACAACCGATGTAAGGCTTACTGGTCTATAATTCCCTGCTTTCTCTCTACCCCCCTTTTTAAATATTGGGGTAACATTAGCTACCCTCCAATCCACGGGTACTGTTCCCGAGTCAATGGAGTTCCGGAAGATGATCCTTAGAGCATCTGCTATCTCCAGGGCCACCTCCTTAAGTACCCTAGGATGTAGTTTATCAGGCCCCGGGGATTTGTCGGCCTTCAGTCCCCTCAACTTACCCAACACCATATCCCTAGAGATACTAATTTCTGTCAGCTCCTCCCTCTCATTAGTCCCTATGTTTGCCGATATTCCTGGGAGGTTATTTGTGTCCTCCTTTGTGAATACAGAACCAAAGTATGAGTTTAATTGGTCTGCCATTTCCTTATTCTCCATTATATATTCTCCCGAATCGGACTGCAAGGGACCGACTTGGGATTTTACCAGTCTTTTCCTCCTGATATACCGATAAAAGCTTTTGCAGTCTGTCTTTATGTTTGCTGCAAGTTTACTTTCGTATTCTATTTTCCCCTTCCTGATTAATCCCTTTGTCCTCTTTTGCTGTATCCTGTACTGCCCCCAATCTTCCGGTCTGGTGCTTTTTTTTGCCAGTTGATATGCCCTTTTTTTTGATTTTATGCTGTCCCTAATTTCCCTCGTTATCCACGGTTGAGCCACCTTTTTAGGTTTATTTTTATGCCAAACCGGTATAAACATGTTCTGGAATTCTTCCATTCTATCTTTGAATGCTTGCCATTGTCTATCCACTGTCAATCCCCCCAGAAACACCACCCAATCAATCTTACCCAATTCCCGTCTCATACCCTCGTAATTCCCTTTATTTAAGTTCTGGACCTTAGTCTCTGATTCAATTTCCTCACTCTCCATCTCGACTGAGAGCTCGATCATATTATGATCGCTCTGACCCAAGGGGCCTCGTACAAGAAGATTGTTGATAAGTCCCTTCTCATTGCACAATACCCAGTCTAAAATGGCCTGATCTCGAGTCGGCTCCTCGACATATTGGTCCAGATAACCGTCCCGAAAACATTCCAGGAATTCCTCCTCCTCAGAATTTTTACTAATTTGGGTAGTCCAATCAATATGTAAATTAAAGTCACCCATGATGACAGCTGTGCTCTTATCGCACGCTTCTCTAATTTCCCTTGTTATGCCTTCCCTCACCTCCATATTACTATTTGGAGGCCTATATATCACACCCACTAACGTTTTCCTCCCCTTGCTATTTCTCTTAAAGAAGATCAAATGGTAATTCACCTTGAGAGTCCTGACCTTCCTCCAAACTGCAAATGTGTGATTGTCAAAGGTGTTATGACATTCGTCCGGTTGGACTACATACTGTACGTTATTATCCTGCCGCTTTATCAGATTTGTAGACCGAGTCGTGCAATAATATGAATGGGAATACAATTATATCATTGTGTCATGACCACATCTGTGTATAAATACAATGTACTGTAAGATTTGGATCACAGGTCACACACAGATTACCCAAAGGGTCTTAGGAGTTGTACGGCCTTTTATTAGAGAGCTACAGTTTAAGCATGATCAGATACTACATGCGATTGAAATAGATATAGTAGACATACAACCCATGACAGATGAGAGCGATCTATGGCCCCACGATGGAACAAATGGAACGAAATGACCAGACGGACGTCGGATGGACGGATGTCGATGAATGTTTACGGATGTCTCTGTCTGCAACAACGGTCACTTCTGTCGGGTCTATCCTCGAGCTGTCGGAGGTGTTAGGCTGCCAGCCAGCATGGATATCCACCTCAGAGATAGAGCCTAATCAGAGTGTTAAGCCGAAGCTAGCATTTCATCCACTCCAAAGAAGCCCTTCCTCTTAACAGTTAGCTTCTCTCTCATTTTTGCCCATTTTTATATCTTATTTCGGTGGGCTGGGATCACAGATGTCTATCATTTTTCATTCACCTCATGACATTTATTACCAGGGCAAAGGTACCCCTCCTGACCATCTCATTTCCTGAGCTGGGGTTATTTCTTATCTTTTGTGTTAAATGTTTTATTATGGTTAAGAATGTTTTGCTTATTCGGCTGGCTGGTTCCCTGCTGTCTCTCTTATCAGTCTTGCTATGTCTGTTTGGGAGGCTTGCTTGTACTTGTGTTGACCTAAGGCCTCTCTCTGTTAAGAACATAAGAAATAGGAGCGTGAGTAGGCCATATGGCCCCTCGAGCCTGCTCCGCCATTCAATAAGATCATGGCTGATCATCCACCTTAACTCCACTTTTCCGCCCAATCTCCATATCCCTTGATTCCCCTAGAGTCCAAAATTCTATCTATCTCAGCCTTGAATATACTCAAAGACTCAGCATTCACAGCGCGCTGGGGCAGAGAATTCCAAAGATTCACAACCCTCTGAGTGAAGAAATTCCTCCTCATCTCGGTCTTAAATGACCTACCACTTATCCTGAGACTATGCCCCCTAGTTCTAGACACTCCAGCCAGGGGAAGCAACCTCTCAGCATCTACCCTGTCAATCCCCTTCAGAATCTTGTATGTTTCAATGAGATCACCTCTCATTCTTCTAAACTCCAGAAAGTATGGGCCCATTCTACACAACCTCTCATCATAGGACAGCCCTCTCATCCCAGGAATCAATCTAGTGAACCTTCGTTGCACCACCTCCAAGGCAAGTATATCCTTCCTTAGATAAGGAGACCAAAACTGTGCACAGTACTCCAGGTGTGGTCTCACCAAGCCCTGTACAATTGTAGCAAGACTTCATTACTCTTGTACTCCAACCCCCTTGCAATAAAGGCCAACATGCCATTTGCCTTCCTAATTGCTTGCTGTACCTGCATGCAAACTTTCTGTATTTCTTGCACGAGGACACCCAAATCTCTCTGAACACCAACATTTGAAAGTTTCTCACCATTTAAAAAATATTCTGTTTTTCTATTCTTCCTGTTCTTATCTGATATGATTGGAATTCTTTCTGGGTGATCAGTCAGTGGGTTAGCAGATCTATTTTTTGCAGAACCGTTATTCCTTTTATAACTTGCAATTTCTTTGTGTTTAAAGATTTCTTACAATTCCCTACTTTGAGAAGGAAATGTCCTTATTGACTTCTCACAACCGGCTTTTGACTAATCTAGCTAGTTGTAAGTTTGAGAAGACACACAACACCAGGTTATAGTCCAACAGCTTTATTTGAAATCACAAGCTTTCGGAGCGCTGCTCCTTCGTCAGACTTCACCTGACGAAGGAGCAGCGCTCCGAAAGCTTGTGATTTCAAATAAAGCTGTTGGACTATAACCTGGTGTTGTGTGTCTTCTCACATTTGTCCACCCCAGTCCAACACCGGCATCTCCACATCATAGTTGTAAGTTATCAGCCCACTGATACTATTTGTGCCCGGGGATGCTGGCATGCATTATAAGCTACTTCCCACCACTCGCGGTCCCCTAATTTGGGCGTTAGTTATTAGAAAGACTTAGAAATGGAGATTTCCCCTTTTCTTACAGTCCACTCCTTTGAGGGGGAGGAGCAACCTCCGACCCCTCACTCAAATTCAATTCACTGTTCCGGTGTTCCAATTCTGTCCCACCTGAGGTCTCCTCTACGTTGCTTCGGATCTTCTCTTTCGGTGTGCTCAATTAATTTGTTATTGCTGGTTAGTCATAGACATGAGTACACAATTGGCTTATGCATCAAAGTCTTACTACACGGGGTACATATATCAAATACGTTATCATTACAAGTTGGAGAACTACCAGAGCATGTGAAATAATACGAATCTAAGTTGTGTGCTGATATGTTAAGCACACTAGTGTGAGCTGTCCCCTATGCTATCAATTTCAATATCTATTCTTGAGTTGTCTTGCTCCAAAACATAAAAATGCTTTAGGGAGGAGTTCAGTCGCAACACGAGCTCACTGAAACCCTCAGACAACAGGGGAATGACGTACCCAAATTGTGCCACATAATTGTGCAGCTCATACTTAAGTGTTTTCATTTACTGCAAGTTTCACTTGAGCATAGGTTTGATATTAATTGGTGGTTGTGGGTAGATGTGGTGTGAAGCAGAAACTGGGGCTATTAATTGGACAGGTCCTGTTAGACCCATAAAGCATGGTAGTTGTGGTAGTTGTGACACAGGAGGCACCATCAAAACCACCTCATACTGGATTCATACTGGCTTTTCCCACGCTCTGTTACCTACAAAACACAATTATTACATTCACAGTTAAATTCAGTCTTACAATCATTTCAAGCAATGCTACATTTTAACATCTAATCAACAAGTCATGGAATTAAAAGATTCTCCAGATCGCTTTTCCTTGTATACATCTTGTGGATAATTCTTGCTAAACATGATTTTTCCTTAGCCCTCAATTGTCCCAATCCAAATTCCATGTAACACTCCACTTCAACTACGATTTCATTTCCTCTAACAGGTACCAGTGAGTTTAACTCTATTCTGATTGTTTCATTAATTAGATAGTTTCTCGATGGAGTATGCGTCAATGCTTTAAAAGTTGTCTCACTCTCCTAAGCCACATTAACCATTTCATGTCTTGCTGTTGTCAAGTAACTGAGCATGTCTGAGACCCGTTCTTCAGCGCAAATTCACCACGCATTTCTGGATGGTAATTGCTTCATACGTAACAAATCACATTTGCACACTCATACCGGTATCTCAATATCATGCCACACATGCCATCCAAATCAAGCCATTCTCGGGCTTTCAGGTGATCTTATCAAAAGATTGTCTGGAGATCTTTTCTCATCTTCCACCGTATGGTCCCAATGTCTCGGGTAGTGGCCAGACTATCAAATTCAGTTTTCTTAAAAAGTTCATTATAGGCAGGGACACAAAAGTCTCCAAGAGAAAGCTATCATCAATGATTTGGATGAGGGGACCAAATGTAATATATCCAAGTTTGCTGATGATACAAAGCTGGTTGGGAATGTAAGTTATGAGGAGGATGCAAGGAGGCTTCAAGGGGATATAGACAGGCTAAGTGAGTGGGCAAGAACATGGCAAATAGAATATAATGTGGAGAAATGTGAAGTTATCCACTTTAGTAGGAAAAACAGAAAAGCGGAGTATTTTTTAAATGATGAAAGATTGGGAAATGTTGGCGTTCAGAGGGACCTGGGTGCCCTTGTACACAAATCACTGAAAGTTAACATGCAGGTACAGCAAGCAATTAGGAAAGCAAATAGTATGTTGGCCTTTATTACAAGAGGATTTGAGTATAAGAGTAAAGACGTCTTACTGCAATTATATAGGGCCCTGGTGGGACCACACCTGGAGTATTGTGTACAGTTTTGGTCTCCTTACCTAAGGAAGGATATACTTGGCACAGAGGGAGTGCAACAAAGGTTCACCAGACTGGTTCCAGGGATGGGGGGACTGTCCAATGAGGACAGATTGAGTAGACTAAACCTATATTCTCTAGAGTTTAGAAGAATGAGAGGTGATCTCATTGAAACATACAAAATTCTTACAGGGCTTGACAGGGTAGATGCAGCGAGGATGTTTCCCCTTACTGGGGTGTTTAGAACCAGGGGGCACAGTCTCAGAATAAGGGGTCGGCCATTTAGGACTGAGATGAGGAGACATTTCTTCACTCAAAGGGTGGTGAATCTCTGGAATTCTCTACCCCAGAGGGCTGTGGAGGCTCAGTTCATTGAGTATATTCAAGACAGAGATTTATAGATTTTTGAATATTAAGGGAATCAAGGGATATGGGGATAGTGCAGGGAAGTGGAGATGAGGTAGGAGATCAGCCATGATCTTATTGAATGGCGGAGCAGGCTTGCGGGCCAAATGGCCTACTCCTGCTCCTATTTCTTATGTTCTTTATCATAATAGTTTGAACTGCATTTGCTCCATGCAAAATTTCCTGGCACTTGTAAGACTATGTTATCAGAGCTTGTTGTTCTTGGCTGTTTCAGGAACTGAGGCTACCTGAAAAGTCCCTGAAAATATAACAATGTCCCTTTAATATCATACTTCTGCTATCTCACCAGGTACAATCACTGTAAGAATGCATCCCACAGTCACCCGGGTTTGTGTCTTACTTTATTTTGATCTACTAATTAACAATACTGCATATTTAATTTCTGTAGTGTAATAAAGCTGAACAATATTTGAACTATTTGATTGTGTGGTTTTTTTGTTCACCTCAGCGAGCGCTTTTATTTTTCTCCATGTTTGTTTCCTCTCCTGAAGGCAGAAATCACTTTAGGTTATGGTGTCATTCTTTGGGATTTTTGACAATTTGACCTAGGAGGAATTTTGAGGAATTTGTGTTATGGTGCTGCTATTAAGTTACTTTAGTTCACAAGAGATTAAATTCTCAGAATACAGATTCTGGAAATGTGATTTAGACCCATTTGAAGCACCTGCTCCAGATGACACTTCTCACATACCACACCAGTTCGAGACAATGGGGTAATTTTGACTTTGTGCAAAAGTGTAAAACAGTCAATAGCAAATTGGCAGCCTATGTTACATCTCTCTCGAATTTTATTTCCATTTCATCGAATTTAGCCTTTTTACGGTTGTTTATCTGGCTCCTGGTCTTCAGGATATAGGATTCCCAGATAATGTTAAACTTTATCATTCTGTGGTCGGTATCCCCCAGCAATGTTATAACTTCAATTTTTGTATATTTTCTGGGTCAATAACGAATACTAGATCAAGATGAGAATTGTCTCCCACATAAGATGTGGTCATTTATCAACTCTGACTCTAAACCACAAGTTTTCCCAGTTTATACTAGGTTGATTAAAATAACTTTGCTGTTTCCACAATCCCTTCTTATCTCTTCATAGAACAGATTAGCCTCCTTCTTATGCTGACCACATAGTCTATAGCATACCCCCGCAGTGTTAGCTTGGAGATTTTAGAATCCACCTACCACAGGATCAACTTCTTTTATCTCTCAAGTTTCTTTGACATATAGGGCTACACCACCTCTGTTTTTTGTCCACGCTGTCTTTTCTAAACATTCTATACCCCTGAATATTATATTCATTGACATCCTCAGGATATAACCATGTTTCTGATACTCCCACCACCTAACAGTTCCCCAATGCCATAACAGCCTCCAGTTCTGGCATCTTATTTCTAATGTCTCTAGCATTCATATATATACATCCTAGCTCCTCTCATGGTCTCTGGTGTCTGCTTATACCAGGTTTATATAGAACTTCCTATATAAAAAATGTTCTTGTTCATTTTGAAGGACATGCTGATAGGGTTACATGAAGTAGGCTGGGAGGAGGCTCTTGTGGAACATAAACACCAGCACAGAGCAGTTGGGCCAAATGGCCTGTTTCTGTTGTGTAAATTCTATGTAATATAAGTCTCTTCAAGTTTTGTGTCCATACTGACCTGTTGACTAACTTTTACCCTCCGTCTCCGTCTCATCTGGGATCCTGTTTCTTCCCTGCTATCTCCATCCAGTTTAAATGATGTTTCTATTGTTGCCTCATCCCTCCCATGGTTACCAGTCCTCTGCAACATAGCTCCTCCACATCTTCATCAATCAGATGCAGTAACAAAGTTGGTGAAAAGACTTTGTGACAAAATCAGGTTACCAATTCACTCTGATTTATTCTATCCACCAATAGGGTGGCTGTCTTGACAACCAATATTGTCAACTTTTCCTGATTCCTTTGACTTTTCCATACCAACTCGCTGGCGTGAAGAGTGGACAGCAGATTCTCCTATAAAGCTCCATATCATCTCTGAAGCCTACCCAACTATCAACTAGATTTCCAACTGGCCATGTCGTAGTTGGGCAATTCCCAACCGCTGTCGAACTGAACGGGGCTGTGTGTCTCAAACCTTCACCTATGGGGTCTTCATGATGACGATAACTTTCCTTGTGGACAAATACAAACCAGGTCCCACATTGCTGAATCATGCCACTAAGTAAGCTATCTGGTGGTCTCCGCATTTTGTACGTTGGTGGTGACCATGCTCGAAGATAGCTGGAATTATACTGGGAGTCTGCATACGCTTAATAATAAGAATTGCAATATTGCCAACTCTTGCGATCCATCATGAGAGACGTGATTTCTAAGTGAAATAAAGCATCACTCCAAATCTAGCGATGGAACTCCGAAATCTCGATTTTTTTTGGACGCATTAGCTGACAACAAAACTGCATCGGGCGAAGTTCTCGAACCTGCGCAGTTCCAGTCTTCCAAGCCACGCATGCGTCCTACGATTGTAAGATTAGGAATCACAGGCTCACACAGATTACCCAACAGGGCTTTAGAAGTTGTAAGGCTTTTATTAAAGAGCTACAATTTTAAAGCATAATCAGATATTACATATGGTTTAAGCTGAGTATAATAGACATACAACCCGTGACAGTAGGAGCGATCTACGACTCCCGAATCGGAATGCCACGACCGGACGGATGGGGAGGCAGTACGGTGGTCTCGGATTGGGTGGATTCCTGCAGTCTGCTGCAGCGGTCACTTCCGTTAGGTCATCTCTCAAGCTGCTGGAGGTGTTAGGCCATCAGCCATCTCAGAGACTAAACTTGACCAAGGTGTTAGGCCGTAGCCACCTCGGAGAAGCCTTCGCCCCTGACTGCCTGATTTCCTCTCTCGGTCATCTATATTTATAGTTATTTTTGTGGGCTGGTAATCACCCGGTGTCAATCATTTGATCCCCATCCTATTGTCCAATTGTGAAGCGGGAAGGCAACCCTCGCCGTCCCTTTCTGCATGACTGACAAGGCCTCCCTCTTATCTTTCTGAGGAATGTTTTGTCAAGTTTCTTCAAGGGCATTTTATGGCTTCGTGGCTCCTTGTTATCTAGCAGGTGCTATCCTCCCTGTTTCCTTGCATTTTACGATTCCCTATCACTTTTATTTGTCTTTTGATGCTTGATATTCGACCTTGCTGGCATTTATGCTATCTTTTTCCGCTTGCTTGTTGTCAGTCTCTGTTCGAAGAATTAAAACCCATCTTTGAATCTAACAGCTATTTCTTACACGATTTTTGAGGTTAAAAAAACATAAGCAACGTAAAGATGGCAGCGATGCAAAGCACCCAATGTTCCCTGCAAGCTGCGTTTTGTTCTGCGCGACTTGTTTCTTTTAATGCGTGGTCCCTTTAAATTTTTGCGCATACGCAGAAAAGCTGGTGAGTGACCTGCACGGGACCTTTCAGGTTGGAAGCACCAGTAACTTTTAAATGCAGAATAGGCCGCGAATCGGTGGAGAAGGTAGCAATGGCAGAGAATGGCTGAAAGTCAATCAGGAGAAGGGGCAAAATGAAGAAAATGGGCCGCTAAACAGTTGACTAACAGGAGAGTAAACAGCAGTGGCATTAGAAGTATCGGTTCAAAAGGGGAAACAGCAAGTATGAAATAGTGGGCTTAAGGCAAGAGAGAAGTGTGTGTTCTGGAGGGTGCGCCGTGGTACACCCGGCAGTTGGATGAAAGAGTGCGAGGGCAAAAGCAGGGCCTTGATAACTACTGGTGTAAGAATGGGATAAGATGGCCAACCTGTTGCCTGACACCTCGTCCTCCACAGCAACTTAAAAAGAAAACAACATGTCAAGTCAGCCTCGAGTCTCTCAGCAAGTTATCAACAACAATAACAACTTGCATTTATATAGTGCCTTTAGCGTAGTAAAACATCCCAAGGTGCTTCATAGGAGCATTATCAAACACAATTTTACACCAAGTAACAAAAGGAGATATTAGGTCAGATGACCAAAAGCTTGGTCAAAGAGGTAGGTTTTAAGGAGTGCCTTAAAGCCTTAAAGGAGGAGAGAGCAGTCGAGGCAGAGAGGTTTAGGGAGGGAATTCCAGAGCCTAGAGCCCAGGCAGCTGAAGGTACGGCTGCCAATGATGGAGCGATTAAAAGCGGGAATGTGCAAGAGGCCTGAATTGGAGGAGCGCAAAGATCTTGGAGGGTTCTGGGCTGGAAGAGGTTATGGTCCGGAAAGAGCAATGGTCATAGAAACATACATAGAAGATAGGAGCAGGAGTAGGCCATTCGGCCCTTCTAGCCTGCTCCACCATTCAATGCGATCATGGCTGATCATCCAAGTTCAGGACTGCCAAAAGGAAACAGACACTGCGGATTGAGGATCATTTCCACAACAACTCGGACCCCCGGCGCATGTGGCAAGGCATCCAGTCCATCACTGACTACAAGAGTAAAAACACCAGCCCCCCGGTTAGCGATGCCTCCCTTCCGGAGGAGCTTAACAACTTCTATGCTCGCTTTGACAGGGACAACAGGGAGCCGGCTACCAAAGCCTTGCCACCCCCGGAAGACCAGGTGCTCACTCTGTCGACCTCCGATGTAAGGGGTGTTCTACGCGGAGTGAACACACATAAAGCTGCTGGACCTGATAGCATCCCTGGATGGGTACTCAAGGAATGTGCTGATCAGCTGGCTGATGTCTTCACCGCCATCTTCAATCTATCATTGGCCCAGGCAGTAGTCCCTACATGCTTCAAGACCGCTACCATTATTCCTGTGCCAAAGCAAACGGCTGTGACGTGTCTGAATGACTATCGACCTGTCGCACTCACACCCATCATAATGAAGTGTTTCGAGAGACTGGTCCTGGCTCACATCAAAGCCAGTGTTCCCGCCTCTGTTGACCAACACCAGTTTGCCTATCGTGCAAACAGATCAACGGAGGATGCAATCACAACTGCTCTACACTCTGCATTGAATCACTTAGACGGTAAAGAGACCTACATCAGAATGCTGTTCATAGACTACAGCTCAGCATTCAACACTATCGTCCCCAACAAGCTGGCCACCAAACTCCACACTCTTGGCCTGAAAACTTCCCTCTGCAACTGGACCCTGGAGTTCCTAACAAACAGACCCCAGTCTGTCAAATTAGGTAACCACACCTCCCCCCCACTGACCCTGAACATGGGGGCCCGACAAGAATGTGTGCTGAGCCCCCTCCTCTACTCCCTCTTCACCCACGGCTGTGTGGCTGTTCATGGTTCCAACACCATCATCAAGTTTGCGGATGATACCATGGTGGTAGGCCAGATCACCAACAACGATGAGTCAGCCTACAGGGAGGAGGTCCAGCATCTCGTGAAGTGGTGCGCCGATAACAACCTGGCCCTTAACATCAAGAAAACCAAGGAAATCATTGTGGACTTCAGGAAGTCTAAAGGCGGAAGTCACACCCCCATCCACATCCATGGGGCTGCGGTGGAAAGGGTGGACAGCTTTAAGTTCCTCGGAGTCCACATCACGGAAGACCTCTCCTGGTCCCTCAATACCTCCTCTTTGGTGAAGAAGGCCCAGCAGCGCCTATATTTCCTAAGGAGGCTGAAGGGATGTAATCTGTCACCCCTGATCCTCTCTAACTTTTACCGCTGCACAATAGAGAGCATCCTGACAAACTGTATCACAGTATGGTATGGCAGCTGCAGCTCCTATGGCCGGAAAGCCCTGCAGCGGGTAGTTGATGCGCTATCAATTATTCATAAAAGACTGAGAGTTAAGAGAGTAACTAAAGGCTTTTATTAACAAAAGAATGAAGGTCTGCCTCGAGTGGTCGACCGGTCCAGAATACAAAGGGGCTGGGGAGCAGTCACCTTTATACTAGGACTTGTGGGAGGAGTCAGCCGAGGCATGTCCAGGCATGTACACAGTGGAATACAAACAGTGGTTTACCACAGTAGTCAAAACTGCCCAACGCATTACCGGCACCCGGCTACCGACCATAGAGAACATCTACCAGAAACGCTGTTTACGGAGGTCACTGACCATCATCAAAGACCCTACCCACCCCAGCCACAGTCTGTTCGCCCCCTTGCCATCTGGGAGACGCTACAGATGCATTCGCACCCGAACGACCAGATTTAGGAACAGCTTCTTTCCCAGGGCTGTCATCCTACTGAACTCCACAAATAAACTCTAAAGCCTGCACATCTGCCAATGCACTTTATTATGTTTATGTTAATGTATTACAAGCCAAATGAATGTTGAATGTTTAAATGTCTTAATCTAAATGTACATTCTCGGGAGCCGCAAGCCTACATTTCGTTGTACTGCACTTGTGCACTAACAATGACAATAACGTTGATTATGATTATGATTATGATTAAGTTCAGTACCCAGTCCCTGCTTTCTTCCCATACCCCTTGATCCCTTTAGCTTTAAGAAATATATCCAACTCCTTTTTGAGTATATTTAATGAATTGGCCTCTACTGCCTTCTGTGGTAGAGAATTCCACAGGTTCACCACTCTCTGGGTGAAGAAGTTTCTCCTCATTTCTGTCCTAAAAAGCCAATCCCTTATCCTCAGACTGTGACCCCTGGTTCTGGATGATGTGCCTCAATGAATCCGAGACTCAACGTTAACGGAGCAAAGCAAGGCTTTTATTAACTCAGAAAGTAATACACAGTGGAGAGGTGTCTCTCATCCAGAGATCTGCTGTACTGCCTGTGAGACACGCTGGGGCCTGCTTAAGTAGGGGCCAGGTATGGGCGGAGCCCTACACACAATACAATACAGGTAAGGAAATGAAACTGAAACTAAACTCCCCTGCTTGTCACAGTCACAGGCACAATCAAACACAGAGAATACAGAGTGCCTGATGAATGGCATATTTCATCACACTGGATTCCCCGACCATCGGGAACATCCTCCCTGCATCTACATAAGAACATAAGAACATAAAAAATAGGAGCAGGAGTAGGCCAATCGGCCCCTCGAGCCTGCTCCGCCATTCAATAAGATCATGGCTGATCTGATCCTAACTGCCAATCCACTATCACAGAACCATCTCCTGCATCTAACAGAATTAGACACACGAAATAGGAGCAGGATCAGGCTACACGGCCCTTGGGCCCGCTCCGCTACCCACAGGGCCATGACCGATCCGAACCTAGACTCATGTCCAAATTCCTGCCCGCTCCCCGTAACCCTTAATTCCCGTTACTTCTAGGAAACTGTCTATTTCTGTTTTAAATTTATGTAATGATGTAGCTTCTACAGTTTTTTGGGGCAGCATATTCCATGGACCTACCACCCTCTGAGTGAAGTAGTTCCTCCTCATCTCAGTTTTGAAAGAGCAGCCCCTTATTCTAAGACTATGCCCCCTAGTTCTAGTTTCACCTATCATCTGGAACATCTTCCCTGCATCCACCCGATCCAACCCCTTCACAATCTTATATGTTTCAATAAGATCGCCTCTCATTCTTCTGAACTCCAATGAGTAGAGTCCCAATCTACTCAACCTCTCCTCATATGTCCATCCCCTCATCCCCAGGATTAACCGAGTGAACCTTCTTTGTACTGACTCGAGAGCAAGTATGTCCTTTCTTAAGTATGGACACCAAAACTGTACGCAGTATTCCAGGTGCGGTCTCACCAATACCTTGTACAACTGAAGCAATACCTCCCTATTTTTATATTCTATCCCCCTAGCAATGAAAGCCAACATTCCATTGGCCTTCTTAATCACTTGCTGCACCTGCATACTAACCTTTTGAGTTTCGTGCACCAGGACCCCCAGATCCCTTTGTACTTCAGTACTTTCCAATTTCTTGCCATTAAGATAATAACTTGCTCTACGATTTTTCCTGCCAAAGTGCATAACCTCACACTTTCCAGTATTGTATTCCATCTGCCAAATCTCTGCCCACTTACTTAGCCTGTCTATGTCCCCTTGAAGGTTTTTTACGTCCTCCTCACTCATTACTTTCCCCCCCATCTTAGTATCATCTGCAAACTTTGATATGTTACACTCGGTCCCCTCCTCCAAATCGTTAATATAGATTGTAAAGAGTTGGGGACCCAGCACTGACCTCTGCGGAACACCACTAGTTACTGATTGCCAGTCTAGTCTGTCCAGTCCTGCCAGAATTTTATAAGTTTCAATGAGATCCTCTCTCATTCTTCTAAACTCCAGCGAGTACAAGCCCAATCAACCCAATCTCTCCTCATACGTCATTCCTGCCATCCCAGGTATCAGCCTGGTGAATCTTCGCTGAACTCCTTCCATGGCAAGAATATCCTTCCTCAGATAAGGCGACCAAAACTGCACACAATACTCAAGGTGCGGTCTCACCAAGGCCCTGTACAACTGCAGCAAGACATCCTTGTTCTTGTACTCAAACCCTCTCGCTATGAAGGCCAACATACCATTTGCCTTCTTAACCGCCTGCTGCATACCTTCAGCGACTGGTGCACAAGGACACCCAGGTCTCGTTGCACTTCCCCTTCTCCCAATCTATTGCCATTCAGATAATAATTTGCCTTCCTGTTTTTGACACCAAAGTGGATAAACTCACATTTATCCACGTTATATTGCATCTGCCATGCTTCTGCCCAATCACCCAACCTATCCAAATCATCCTGTAGTTTCTCAGCATCCTCCTCACAGCACACACGCCCACCCAGCTTTGTGTTGTCTGCAAATTTGGAGATATTACATCTAGTTCCCTTGTCTAGATCATTAATATATATTGTGAATAGCTGGGGTCCAAGGACCGATCCCTGCGGTACCCCACTAGTCACTGCCTGCCACTCGGAAAAAGACCCGTTTATTCCAACTCTTTGCTTCTTGTCTGCCAACCTGTTCTCTATCCAAGTCAATACCTTACTCCCAAACTTTACACGCAAATCTCTTATGCGGGACCTTATCGAAAGCCTTCTGAAAGTCCAAATATACCACATCCACTGGTTCTCCCTTATCTATTTTACTAGCTACATCCTCAACAATTCCAGTAGATTAGTCAAGCATGATTTACCTTTTGTAAATCCATGTTGACTTTGTCCGATCCTGTCACTGTTTTCCAAGTGCTCTGCTATTACATCTTTTATAATGGACTCTAGCATTTTCCCCACTACCGATGTCAGACTTACATGACGTGGATGTAATTCCCCGTTTTCTCTCTACCACCTTTTTTGAATAGTGGGGTAACATTAGCTACCCTCCAATCCATTGGTACTGTTCCAGATTCCATCGAATGTTGGAAGATGATCAGCAATGCATCTACTATTTCTAGGGCCACTTCCTTAAGTACCCTAGGATGTAGATTATCAGGCCCTGGGGATTTATCGGCCTTCAATCCCATCAATTTCCCTAACACCATTTCCCTACAAATACTGATTTCTTTCAGTTCCTCCCTTTCATCAGACCCTATGTTCCCCGACATTTCTGGGAGGTTATTTGTGTCCTCCTTTGTGAAGACAGAACCAAAATATGTATTTAATTGGTCGGCCATTTCTTTGTTCCCCATTATAAATTCCCCTGATTCTTATTGCAAGGGACCTACGCTTGACTTCACCAATCTTTTTCTCTTCACATATCTATAAAAGCTTTTACAGTCAGTTTTTATGTTCCCTGAAAGCTTACTCTCATATTCTATTTTCCCTTTCTTAATTAATCCCTTTGCCCTCCTTTGCTGAATCCTAAACTGCTCCCAATCCTCTGGATTACTGCTTTTTCTGGCCAATTTATATGTCCTCTCCTTGGATCTTATGCTATCCCTAATTTCCCTCGTTAGCCACGGTTGAGTCACCTTTTTTGTTTTATTTTTATGCCAAACTGGGATGAACACATTCTGTGGTTCATCCATGCGGTCTTTGAATGTTTGCCATTGCCTATCCACCGTTAACCCTTTGAGTGACATTCCCCAATCAATCCTACCCAATTCGTGCCTCAGACCATCGTAGTTTCCTTTAATTAAATTCAGGACTCAAGCAGACCAAGGCCGGCCTGTGAGTAATGCGACAGCGAGGCCACCGATCCACCCTACCATCTCCAGAATCAGTCAGCGAGATGTGGGGATGTGCTTCTGCACGGCCGGCTGACAGCTCAAGAGGTGAGGGGGCTCTGTGTGGGGAGGGTGTTCTCCAGGGACCGGGGGTGTATGTATGTGCAGGGCCGCCCGGGAGAATCCGGGGTGGGGGTGGAGGGGGTGGGGGTGGAGGGGGTGGGGGTAGGTCGCAGTTTGTGTTACCCCCCAACACTGGGAGGCTGGTATTGGTATTGATGATCTGAAATGACCTGGACCCAGAGTGAGCCACCCCCTCCCAATGTGGCTTAAACTGAGATGCAAAACAAGGTGGCGATAAGCCACGAATGATGTTTTACCAACTGTCACTATATCTGTATTGGTTTATGTTTGAAAAAAATAGCAACTCATGGGCCCTGAATTCAGATGTCAGCAGCATAGCTAAGGAGTACGCTGCTGACATCCGAAGGTAATTTGCACTCACCTCATGCGAACACCCCTTCGAGAACTTGCTTTCAAACGCTGCAGAGTTGACCGCAGCGTAGTGACCCAACGGAGCACATTCTGACAATCTTTAAAGTTGTATAAATCAAAGCATTTATCGTTGTGCTGGGAACCTGACAAACAGTTGATTTACTTAATACTCCCAAAGTGAAATTCTGGGTAACCTCAACAGGAATACCGGGGCCCTTTCTTTGTCTCTCCTTTATAGGCATACTAGCTGGGGGAGCCTGGCTTTGCCAGGGCTGTTTTGGGCCGGGCGGTTTAAATCGAGTCCCAGGCTTTGGGGCCTCTCTGTGTCCCTCTGTGAATCTGCTGCCGGGCAACATTTTAAATTGAGTCCCAGGCTTTTGGGCCCTGTCTCTGTGTTCCTCTCTCAATCTGCTGCCGGGCAACATTTTAAATCGAGTCCCAGGCTTTCGGGCCCTGTCTCTGTGAATCTGCTGCCGGGCAACATTTTAAATCGAGTCCCAGGCTTTCGGGCCCTGTCTCTGTGTCCCCCTCTGAATCTGCTGCCGGGCAACATTTCTACCTTTTAAAACCTTCAAAGATGAAAGTGAAAGTACTTATAAAACGTTTTTGGTAAATCTTATGTTATTTTTAAAAGAGATACTAACTTTTTTGAAGCTGGATGAGCAGATTTTGAGCTGGAAGTAAATGGGGTTTTACGTGACTCTGAAATGGAATCTAACACTAAAAAGCTCCCTATACCTCCCCACCTCTCTTTCCTCCTTTAAGACACTCATTAAAACCTACCTCTTTGACCAAGCTTTTGGTCATCTGCCCTAATTTCTCCTCATGTGACTTGATGTCAAATTTTGTGTCTTATAATATTCCTGTGAAGTGCGTTAAAGGTGCTATATAAATACAAGTTGTTGTGATGATACTAAATTCTGTAACTGCAATCTTCTCATGGTAACAATCTGTCATTGTAAATCTCTCATTAACACAAAGTATGTTTATTCAAGATTCACAAACATCAGTTGTTACAAACCTCTCATTGCTTTGCGCTCTGATTATTAACTACTCATTAAAAAAAGGTTACAAACCACTCAATGCTTTATTGTGGGCTTACAAACACTTCATTTTGATAACCTCTTAAAACAAATCTCCCATTATAGCATTGTCTTGTTACAGATCTTTTTGTAATACAATTTTCTCATCGTCCCCTTACACTATGCAACAGGCTTCCTGCGCCTGTTTGCACTAGAATTACAACATTTTCAGCCTAATTACCTCACTCAACGTTTCGCCAGCACTTTCATTTTTAGGAGGAAGTGAAAGACGCAGCGAAGCCTATGTGTAGTCGGAACTTGACAGATCGCAAGTTCGGGATTTAGCGCTTCAGGGCGATGATTTCTACACCAAATCTCTTGATTTTTAAGAATTTGTCTCTTGATTTATAAGATGGTGGGGTAGGCATTACTGTAATTGTTGCATCAAAGTTAAATGTTGAGGACACACCACAGTTGAAATGATTTGCTTGAATACAATTTTTATAAGTTTTTAAGCTATCTCCTGCTGCCTTGCCTCTGACGAGCTCCCCCAGTTCAGGACCTTTTGCAATGAATGAGATTTGCCAAGCATTACTTCCAAAGTAATTAATTGGTTTTAAAACGTTTTAGTCGGTCTTGAGGCTCCGATAAGGCGCCGCATGTGCATTTCTTAACAGTGGTAGCTCCAACAGATTGGCACACCTCCATTTTAACACAGGAACAGAAATCGAATAAAAAAACACACACACAACCGCCAACTACGGTGGCCCCCGAGTACACGGGATCGGCTTCTCGCCAGCTGCGGGGGCGGTGAGAGGGAAACACGCATGCGTTACAGGTATCGTCCGGCTCGGGGGCGTGGTGGGGAAAACGCGTTGACGTCACAATCAGCGTCTCCCTGACGTGCGGGGGTGGGGCGGTACATTGTGCTGTGAGTGTATGACAACAATCGGTACTGTGACAACCAATGGCGGAAGCGGGGAGGCAGCGGCGGCGGTTCAGCGCCTGAAGCCGCTCAGTCCGAAGTCAGAGCGGACGTTGAGGCTGAGCTGTTCGTCGTTACCACAGCGACAACCGAGGGTGGACACCAGGCCCGCATGCGGGGACGTGCGTGATTCTGTGCAGTTGTCGGCGCGAATAGCCGCTGCTCTTTTTCAATAACATTTGGAGGCAAGCGGAGAGAGGTAGGGCCGTTGTGGGACTGGTGGAGCTGGCCGCGTTGTAATTACCCGGGCGGGGGTTGGTTTCCAGGCCGGATCCGAGGGCGGCGGTTCTCTTTGCATGTAGGCCCTCGGCCCCCGATAGACTGGTTAGTGCTTTTAAACCGTGAGTGCGAGTGACAGCTTTGGGCTGATCGGATTATAACCTGGAGGGACGACAAGACGCTTTGTGGCTCTTTTTAAAAAAAAAAAAGCGCACTGTTATCTTTTTGAATCATTGGAGTAGATGGTGTTTCATAATAAATTCCAAACTCCGATTAGAATGTGGGGTGGGGTGGGGGTCCATGATTGCAACACTGTCATAAATCAAATTGGGGACACTGCAGAGCTGCTTTGGAAGTGTCACTCGCCGCATGTTGCAGTGCAGTCAGGGCTGTTCGTGAAACCATGTAATTTCTCCACTTAAGGACACACCGTTCGTAGATTAATGTTGTTACATTGTGAAAATTATACTGCAAGAACATCGGATGTTGCTGGGGAAAATGCATTTTAAAAATCAATTTGCAATTTCCTATTCAATTGACAGATATACTTTATCTCGTTCTGATTGTGGATTTTTGCAGGAGGTGCAACACTTGACACGAGCATTTTGCCCATTTGTCCAAAGGGGATCGGTTAACTGCACATCCTTGCATGGTTATTCAAGAAGTGCCACTTTTTCTTTTCAGTATACCGCACCCATCTGAGGTGAGGTGACATGACACACTCTGCTACTGAAATCTATCAGGCTTGCAGCTGGTTCATTTCAGTCTTAGATGCTAGATCTGCTCGTCAATGTTTTGAAGGGCAGTTAGTATCTGGATGAAAAAGTATCTGGGAAACCTATCCCTTGACCCTCCCCGCCCCCCCCCCCCCACTAATTAATTTAACTAATGTAAATCTTTTCCCAAAAGAGAGGATCCAGTTTTTTTTAATTAGATTATTTGGTAGTTGTTTAATGATACTAATATGACTGACAGTCCACTTTTAACTATACTGAGAATTAGTAATGCAATATTATAGCACCATGCTATTATATACTGAAATGTTAAAGGTACTAAAGGATTTTAGCCTTGATAGGTAGTAGAGGGTAGCAATGATCATATCTAAAACTTGTATGAAATGTACTATATTAATCTCTCTCCTATATATAAAATTCATGATTGCTCACTTGAGAAAGAGTACACTGGCTTATTTTTACACATTCTGCCAAGTTTGAAACAAGATGAAAGGAAACTTAATTGCCTTTGCTGCACTCTATCTTTGATTTTCCTACATTGACTGGATTGGGGTCAGACATAGCCACTTGTCAGTCATGTTAATTGTAGTGCCTTGTAGTGGCAGGATCACAGAAGATGATTGAAAGTATGTTCTGTTTTGTTAATTTTAAAATCAATTAGTGACTGTAATTGCGTGTTTTAACTGTACACTTGCCCTGAAGATTACAGGGTGCTATTAAGTGTGCTATAAAATGTTCATTGCCTTAAGCTAAAATTCTGTGACCAAAGTTACCTTCTTAGTTAGATTTGATTCTCATGTTTTCTGAAAATTGTATTCTTTTGTACCAATGTCAGTTTAGATAATGAGAGCAAACTCCATACCAGGAGTATGAGTTCATAAGCTTAAAATGCAGGAACACTATAATTGTTCAAGATGCTGTCCTTTGGATGTGACATTTACTCAAGGATTGTCTCCATTGGTTCAAAAAATCCCTCAATTTGGAGAGGAGCAAGGAGTATTCTGCTGTCCTGGCCAGCCTTCTCTCAACTAACATCACTAAAAACAGACTAACTGGTCGTTCATCTCATTGCTGGTTTTGTAGAATCCTAGTTGCACAAAATAGCTGCTGCATTTACCTTCCTAGTACTGTATTTCTAACAGTAGAACCTTGTTTAGATTTCACATATCTAGCAGAACAGCTCCTTTTGGTCAGGAAACCCATATAAAAATCACCTTTGCTGCACCTCAGTTTTTGTAAATTTCACAGCAACATGAATGGGATCCACTGTATTTGTCAAACTTAACATTAATTATGTAAGCTTTTGAAAATTATGTATCTAGTAAGCCACTTGCCATTTTATTAGTGTATGCTATATTAGTCATTTTACCTACATTTCACATTTATTATGAGTTCGGTGCTAATGCCAAAATTGGTAACATTTTTTTCTTATCCTGCAAAATTAAACCTTAACATCTGAAATGAAATGTTTCCCCACTTCCTTTTTTTAACTGTCATTAAACCATCAATTGGATTGATATCTCGCCGCTGGGACCAAAATAAGTGTATTGGTAGTCATCTAACTAATGAACAGAAAGATAGGGGTTCAGACTCTACCTGAGAGATGGGGGGACTATTGCAGGGCAGTGGATGAAACTGATCCTTCGTGTCAGATGACGGTGTTATGAAAAAAGATTTCAAAACCTGGCCTTTTCAGCCATAAAAGGAGATTGAGAGAAGATATTTAGATATATGAAAGAGTAAACAGTATGGAAAAGGTAGATCCAGAATACTTCAAACTAAGCAACGATAGGACAAGGGGATAAGTTCAAACTACTAAAAGGAAAATTTAGGACTAATGTTAGGAATTTCTTCACACACAGCATGATCTGCACATAGAATAGACTTCTGGATAGAGTAATAGATTCAGTTGGATGGCATGATACACGGGGGGGAGGGGGCGCGTGGTGCTGTAGGATTTTTCTGGGTGGATGAGCGAAGATTGCCTTCCTCATCTGTATCTATCTCGTAATGGGGGCATTGTTCATTTAATGCAACTTTTAAAGTCTTTCTGTCTGTTCTAGTCAATGATCAAAGTCTCTTTATACAGTAGCTTAGCATATAGCAACCCTTAAAAAGCAGCTCTGCGATCAGATGTTTCCTTTACTGAAACCAAAAGGAAAAACAGTTTGTTAAAAAAAATGAGGGTGGGTGGTGGAGAGAGAGAATTTTCAATAAAAATTCCATAATGAAGTTCAGGAATCGGTGCATTCCAATACTATTAATTTAATTTTCTTATGCTGTTGGTCTTTCTAAACATTCCTGCTCTTCTAGTGTTTTGAGCACAACAGCTAAGCAAAAATGCTTTTTTTTTAAAAAAAACGAAGAAAAGTGTGAACATTAATTTTGGTTCTTTTCAACAGTTTGGTTCTAAAGAAGTATTTCTGGTCAACTTCTCCCTTAATAGGGAAAGAACTGGAATCCAAAGGCATAGGTGACAGTCCTGATATCCTGGCTAATTATCTTAAGAAAACCTACTGGTACCTGAAGGATTTAAATCCTTGAATTATATGGTCTTGCTGTGGGTAAGGTCCTGGTCTTGACGGTGGCGAGGACATGCCACTATAGTGGGGTATCATTCTCAAATAATGGAAGAAATGCTGTAGAACATTCACAGCATCAAAACTAACCATTGTACATAAGCAAAATACTGCGGATGCTGGAAATCTGAAATAAAAACAGAAAATGCTGGACATACTCAGCAGGTCAGGTCTGTGGAGAGAGAAATAGAGTTAACGTTTCAGGTTGATTAACTTTTTCCAGTTCTAACGAAAGGTTGAGATATAACGGGAACGGTAACATAGTGGTTATGTTACGGGACTAGTAATGCAGAGGCCTGGACTAATGATCCAGAGACATGAGTTCAAATTCCAGCACGGCAGCTGGGGAATTTAAATTCAGTTAATTAAATAAATCTGGAATAAAAAGCTAGTATCAGCAACGGTGACCATGAAACTATTGGATTGTCGTAAAAACCCATCTGGTTCACTAATGTCATTTAGGGAAGGAAATCTGCTGTCCTTACCTGACCTGGCCTATATGTGACTCCAGACCCACAGCAATGTGGTTGACTCTTAACTGCCCTCTGAAATGGCCCAGCAAGCCACTCGGTTGTACACAACCACTACGAAAAACAATAATGGCCCAGAAATTCGGGTCGGGGGGCTTCCCGCGGGTGCAAGCCCCCGACCTGCACTTACCTTGCGCGCCGGCCGTTGAGCTGTGGGCCCCCGTGGAATTGCGATCCTGGGCCTCCTCCAACTGCCGGTGCGCAGTGCTTGCGTATCCCAGGGACGCAGTTAGTTCGATGCGTCCCCTGGGATCACGTGGGCCGTGGAGAGCCAATGGTAGCAGGGAATGCTTCATTCATAAGTTTGACAGGAAGACCTGTCAAACTTATAAATACTATAAGCCCCAAAACATCACTAAATCTTCAAATAATTTTTTTTTTAAATCACATTTTTAAAATAAACTATAAATTACCTGAAATAACTATTTTAAATCATTTAAATTTTTGAAAAAAAAAATATTTTCTAACAGGGCTAAAAATAAACTTACCTTTCTTTAAAGTATTTAAAAATAATAAACCTGTGGGAAAAAATGTTTTAATTTTAATTAATTCACCACTTACCTTGTAAAAAGCAGGCCTTGCGATTGCTTTTTACATGTCTAACTTCTGGAGACTTACCCTCCCGGGAAAACCTGCAAACAAAACGAAGTTTGATGCGCACGCGCAGCCTCTCCGGCGCACGCGTTCGACCTCTGAACCCGTTCTTTCAGGGGAACGGAAGTGCCGGTTTCCCGTGCATGCAGGAAACCAGCACTTCCATTGGGCCTACGGGTGAGTACTCCGTGCGTACTCACCCGTGGAGACCCGAATTTCTGGGCCATTAAGAATAAAACCAGACTGACCACCTGGCATTGACCTCGGCACCGGATTCGGACACAACGGCACAACCAGCCCAGTCGACCCTGCAAAGTCCTCCTCACTAATATCTGGGGACTTGTGCCAAAATTGGGAGAGCTGTCCCACAGACTAGTCAAGCAACAGCCTGACATAGTGATACTCACAGAATCGTACTTTTCAGCCACCCACCGGCAGGACAGACATGTGTTATTTCTCTTTGGGAGATAAATATAATACGTAGCTAAGTTTAACCGTGGCAGTGACTAAAGTGGATGTGTGGACATACACAAGATGTAATATAGATACAGCAATAGAAAATACATTCTAGTAAGTCAATAACTATAGAAATAGACAAAAATTTGGTGACACAAAATGTAATGACATTGTGGACCCCTGAGGGCCCTTCACAGATCCGCTGTGTATGGTGTTAAACCTTCAGTTTTCCCACTTGGTCATTATAAGTCTTTGAGTACCAATATCGAAGTGAAACTATTCCAAAAAATGTATTTAAATAGGAAGAAAAATGCGAAAGTTCTTTTCAGCAGTTTAGAGTTGCTGATAGCCAATTCCTGCTCATTGGGGTCAACTGGACTGAATTTAAATTCTCTTCTGCTTTGATAATTTTTTTTGCTTCATTTAATAGTAAACTGGACATTTGCTTTTAAATCCAGTATTCGTGTGCCAGCTCTGAAGTGGGTTGCATATATGATGGGCAATTTTCAGGAGTCAGTTAGTAGGTGAAAACATGTCGATTGTTTAACCTGCTCCTGCTTTCCCTCCAGTAGCCGATACACAACCTTGCGTAGCAGTTTTCCCCAAAATTTACCTTCGTTTCTGCAGAGCGATAAGTTGATGAGATCTGAAGATTGTTAATCTCTTTATTTTTAGAATTTAGTAGTTTGTATCAGCTGTTTGATCTGAAGACTATATTCTAAATCTTTGTGCTGCTGAGAATTAATGAGATGATTATTAGATCCCCATCACTAATGAGCAGAACCTTCCAATGTTCTTTCAGCACAATAAATGTCACTAGAGTTCATTGGAATTACAATAACCTTTAAATAGTGTTACCAGCTATTTCCAAACAAGGCACAGTCTTATTTACTTTATTGAATGCTTAAATTTAATGTTTGATTTTGAATTAAAAGTGCAGCGGATTCACCAGGATGACAATTCAGTTTGACTATATTTAATCTCCTAAAACAAGTTTTATTTTACCACCAACTATTAAAGCATCCCTTTTCCTTGATGCACAGTTATGTACACAAAAAGGTATTAATTCTTTGTGATGTCAACAAGAGGATTTAATGAGAGTTATTTGGTAGTAGTTCAGCAGGAGTTGACATACTCATTAAATAGTGTTAGAGAATGTAGAGGCTCTGATAATCTACTCGTGCTTTGTTCTCACAGCTTATGGTACTGACACCTTTCAATTGTATTATTTAATCTAATAATTCCAGCCCCAGCCACCTGTTATTCTTGTATGATATACACTGTATAGTATATTACTAGAGGACATTCCTCATAATTCCACAGTTTGTGTTACCAACACAATGGATTGTGCCTTTCACTACCTCCAAAACCTGGCTTTCTCTGATGTGTAGCCTATAAAGGGGTGTGTGAGTGACAATGTACTGATGTCTTCATAAAACAAAAGTGTGGTAAATTGTTCTTGATGCCATTCTGAAATTATTTGAGTAGTTACAAATATGGCCACCTCCAATTCACAATCTCGCACTACTTTAAGATTTTAACAACAGAAGTTGCTGATGGTATGTTGCAGGTTAATTACCATGAGAAAAAGCGGTCCATTTTTAAGTTGAGGCTCTTCATCAGAATCATCCTACTCTTTGAGATACCAATGGATCTCCTGTGTATTTTCAGCATTTGCGTATTTTCAGCATTTGCTGTTTTTCATACTTTCAGCATTCATAGTTTTTCTTTTTATCAACGCAAGGATTTACTTGTTACCAAATAACTGCTGACTGATGTCTCCAAAGTAGTTTAGGACCATATGCTGCTTATTTTAATAGGATTAAAACAAGTATTTAGAATGGTTGCAGTATATATTTTATAAATACTTTTTCTCGTTCATACGGTGCATTGGAGCACCACAGAAACAGACACTGGAGGTGTGATTCCCTTCCCCACCAAATTCTTGATCTGAGTTGAAATGCTGTGGTTGGGTGGGGTGGAGGAAGCGGGTAGAGAAGGAGGGAGAGTTTTCTCTTGACCTCTGTTGTGTACCTCCTGGCTCCTAGAAAATACAACATTGAGGGAGACCTGGGAACAAGCAAGAGTCCGCTCTGCTACAGATGGTGTGCAGCTCCGGGGGGGCCTGGAGAGAACACAAAATGACTTGTACCATCATAAAAGTTACTCCACCCAAATGCTGCCCGTATACTTTTAGCTTATCCAAAGCTGGTATTAACCCAATATTATAACTGTAACATAGAAACTTCACTCTCTCTCGTGTATTTCCGACTAAAGGGGAAGTCATGTTTGACAAATTTGCTCGAATTCTTTGAGGATGTAACATACAGGGTGGATAAAGGGGAACCAGTGGATGTAGTGTATTTGGACTTCCAAAAGGCATTTGACAAGGTTCCACACAAAAGATTACTGATCAAGATAAAAAATTACGGGATTGGGGGTAATATACTGGCATGGGTGGAAGATTGGCTATCTAACAGAAAACAAAGAGTTGGGATAAATGGTTCGTTCTCGGGCTGGCAATCAGTAACTAGTGGTGTTCCGCAGGGGTCAGTGCTGGGACTCCAACTCTTTACAATCTATGGTGTGGAGATGCCGGAGTTGGACTGGGGTGGACAAATGTAAGAAATCACACAACACCAGGTTATAGTCCAACAGCTTTATTTGAAATCACAAGCTTTCGGAGCGCTGCTCCTCCGTCAGGTGAAGTGGAGAGATGCATAAAAACACAGCTTATATAGTCAGAGAATAATGTCAGATGTCAGGTGTGATAAATGGCAGTTAGAAAGATTACCTGTAAACATCTGACATTATTCTCTGACTATATAAGTTGTGTTTTTATACATCTCTCCACTTCACCTGACGAAGGAGCAGCGCTCCGAAAGCTTGTGATTTCAAATAAAGCTGTTGGACTATAACCTGGTGTTGTGTGATTTCTTACATCTTTACAATCTATATTAACGATTTGGAGGAAGGGACCGAGTGCAACATATCCAAGTTTGCCGACGATACAAAGATGGGAGGGAAAGCAGTGAGTGAGGAGGACATAAAAAACCTGCAAAAGGACATAGACAGGCTAAGTGAGTGGGCAGAGATTTGGCAGATGCAATATAATGTTGGAAAGTGTGAGGTTATGCACTTTGGCAGAAAAAATCAAAGAGCAAGTTATTATCTAAATGGAGAGAAACTGCAAAGTGCTACAGTACAAAGAGATCTGGGGGTCCTGGTGCATGAAACACAAAAAGTTAGTATGCAGGTGATCAGGAAGGCCAATGGAATGTTGGCTTTTATTGCAAGGGGGATGGAGTATAAAAACAGGGAAGTCTTGCTGCAGTTATACAGGGTATTGGTGAGGCCACACCTGGAATACTGCGTGTAGTTTTGGTTTCCATATTTAAGAAAAGATATACTTGCTCTCGAGGCGGTTCAGAGAAGGTTCACTCGGTTGATTCCAGAGATGAGGGGGTTGACGTATGAGGAAAGGTTGAGTAGGTTGGGACTCTACTCATTGGAGCTCAGAAGAATGAGAGGCGATCTTATCGAAACATATAAGATTGTGAGGGGGCTTGATCGGGTGGATGCGGTGGGGATGTTTCCACTGATGGGTGAGACTAGAACTAGGGGGCATAATCTTAGAATAAGGGGCTGCCCTTTCAAAACTGAGATGAGGAGAAACTTCTTCACTCAGAGGGTAGTAAATCTATGGAATTTGTTACCCCAGAGAGCTGTGGAAGCTGCAACATTAAATAAATTTAAAATGGAGATAGACATTTTCCTAGCAGATAAGGGAATTGGGGGTTACGGGGAGAGGGCAGGGAAGTGGATGTGAGTCTAGATTCAGATCAGCCATGATCCTATTGAATGGCGGAGCAGGCCCAAAGGGCCGTATGGCCTACTCCTCCTATTTCTTATGTTCTTAACTAATCAGGATTCTGGCCTTTTTAACTTTAAAAAATAATTTTATGGGTCAACTACTGCATGGAGTGAGCCTTTGGGACTATTGGTAGCATTCCTGCCTGAGTCAGAAGGTAAAGAGTTTGAGCCCCACTCCAGACCGCCTCCATGAGTGGAGACTATACAATATGGTCTCTAAATACTGAGTTGACATCCAGTGAGATACTCTCATCAGGACGAGTGGCCACTGGCTCAATGTTAGTCCTCCCGCCTCCGAGTCAGAAAGGTTGGGATCGGGACTCACTCCAGGCAGAGCCGGAGTGCCGGCTCTCAATTGTTGTCCAGTGTCACGGCCCCCATCGTAAAGGATAGATGGAGTTCTTTAATCCTTGGTTGCTGCCACCTAGGAGAAGGTACTCTGAAGATAATAAAGGTGATGAAGGCAACGGTAAACCACCTCCGCCATTAATCCTTACTAAATGGATCAAGAATCTCATGTGTGAGACTTTTGAGTTAGGACGTGCCCTAATGCAGAACACCGCGGATGGATGGACTATACTGTGTACACTACCTTTCTAATATGGTCATTTGTGTGCTTTGTAAATCCTATACTGTAACTTATAGTGTGGTAGTGGCGTTAATTGACTGAGGATTAAATGTTTTTCTGAGAGACATTTCAGTTTTTAAATGATATGCGTCCAATTAAAATTTTCACCATCTTTGATACAAAATGGGTACGGGACACTGGCTACATGCAAGCATGACCATTGCCTGGCTCTTTAAAGCACTCTGCTTTATTTGTTACTGTACTCCATTTGCTGCTGAAATGAAATGTATTATTTGCTTTTGTTTGGTGTTGCTGTATTCTAAAATTATCATGCAAGTCAGTTTTCCAGGTTTATCCGTTATCCTGAATGTGACATGGGACTAACTAGCATTTTCTTTATTGTTCTGGGACTGAAATACATCTGCTAAAAAAAATTGTAAAGCTGCCTTAAATAGAAATAATCTTGTTTTTTTTCCATTCTCCTTTAAAAAGACTAAAAGTTCAGCAACATTTTAAGCTCAGCTAGAAGAGCTGGTGGGGCCAGGTACAGTACATTGACCACATCCATCAATATGTCTATTTGTGAGCAGAAACATTTTAACCTCACTGGACTGCAAATGTGCTGAATCATCATTTCATCGTACAATCAATTACTTTTCATCAAATACTGGATTCTTTTTTGAGATTGAACATCTGGGAACCATCAGTCAATCCATGATTATAAATAATCTATCTTTATGTAATACTTTGTCACTTGAGCACATAACTATTTATATGAAGAAAATTACCAGTGTCCCCTTTCGTCCCTCTGCTGAAGACAGACTCATCCTGGGGACCAGTTGACAGAGGCAGGCCATTAACGTCACCTGAAAAGTGGCGAATCTTCATGTGTAGGCTGAGATAGTGAGAGTCAGCGGGCTATTTGACCATGGTTAGGGGTGGGGTAGATCACTGCTAAGCTTAATTCTATCCTCATCCAATATTCCCACGTGTGATTTATCCAGCAGGAGTCATTTGATAGTGATAGTAGGTATGAAGTATGGTTTTTTTTTACTGTTCCATAGCTCTGGGGTACTGAACTCCGTGTAGTGTCCCCACTATTGCACTGGCTGAAGTTAATAAGTACAAATTGGGGATTCAGCCTCAGACCGTCCCCTCCTTCCCAAATGTGTCCAATATGTATTAATTGAACTTTAACGTTGTGTTGTGTTTGGCTGCTTTGTAGTTTGTGATCAAGAACAGTCCATGGTCTCCAGTTTGCTGTCACAGCATCAGCAGTTGTTTTTCTCAGCTAAACATTTTGGACTGGTTTTGTTTATCCCTTTTACATGTAGAGAAATGCCCAGTAAGTATAATTCAGTGTGTGACACATGACAAGAACATAATTTATGTTGATTTGAAATCCTACATAGGTCAAGACAAACTCTAGAAAATGACATATGCAATTTTATGATGCAAATTCCTTCTCTCTCTTAAGGTTGAGAAACTTCATGATTTATTCAGATGTCCAAAGAGAAGCCCCTGATGGAAAGGTGCTAGGATATGGGGATGGGGGAAGAAGGAAGAGTGGGGGGGGAGGGATAGATTAGACTAAAGTACAGCGAACATAAGACAAACTCAATAAATGTTCTACTTAAGTAGAAATAGGAGACGTTCTCGGTGGGGGGGGGGGTACTTTTTGATCAGTGTGAGTGAGAGGAAATTGGAGTTGTCGTGTTAATTTGTTCAGGTGATGAGAACTGAAAATTATAGGATACTCTATTCCCTAGGTTTGATCAAAATGAATGGTGAAAAGAATTTTTATTTCTACCGAACATCCATTTGAGGTGTAATTCCAAATGTTGTTGAATCCCGAGTTAAATTAGTGGTTACCATGAACAAAAATCCATTTAGACATTAATGTATACAGTTATTTCTTAACTAATTTTTCAGGAATGGACTTGCCATAAGATAAATTAATTTTTCCTTTTTAGATTTGTGAAATTTTTGGGTCATTCAATTTTAGTTTGCATATACTGTACCACGATATCCAGAGAGAGGGTGTGCCCCCTTGCACGCTCATGTGCAATAATCCAGAGCCTGGGAGAGGCGGAACCTGGGAGGAACCCTATTCATACTACTACAAGCACAAACTTTTAGTGCTGCTGGCCTTCACAGTGGAAAAGAAGCCAACGTTAGGTGGAGTGGAATAACAACAGAAAACGCTGGAAAAACTCAGCAGGCCAGGGCAGCATCCGTGGAGAGAGAAACAGAGTTAACGTTTCAGGTCGATGACCTTTCATCAGAACTGGAAAAAAGCAGGAAAAGGAATAGATTTTAAAGCAAGTTAAGGGCTGGGAAAAGGGGGAGGGGATGAAAGAACAAAAGGGAAGGTCAGTGATAGGATAGAAAGCAGGAGAGATTAAGAGACATTGAGAGATATTCAAGGCGAGAGGTGGTGGTAATGGGGGCAGGTTAAGGAACAAAGGATGGCTCTAGATGGGGTGTGAATTGCGCTGGCAGAATGAAGGACAGCTGCCATGTGGGAGGGAAGAAGAAAAAAAAAGAAAATATATATATATATGTGATGGGGCCGAGGTTATGATCTGAAATTGTTGAACTCTGTCTTGAGTCCAGAGGGCTGTAAAGTGCCTAATCGAAAGATGAAGTGCTGTTCCTCGAGCTTACGCTGAGCTTCCGTGGAACAATGCAAGAGGCCGAGGACGGTGAGGTCTGAGTAGGAATGGAGCGGTGAATTAAAATGACAGGCCACCGGGAGCTCGGGGTCCCTCTTACGGACTGAATGGATGTGTTCCGCAAAACGGTCACCCAGTCTGCGCTTGGTCTCCCCAATGTAGAGGAGACCACATCGTGAGCAGCGAATACAGTATACTAAATTGCAAGAAGTACAAGTAAATCACTGTGTCACCTGGAAGGGGTGTTTGGGGCCCTGGACAGTGGGAAAGGAGGAGGTATAAGGGCATGTGTTGCATCTCCTGCGCTTGCACGGGAAGGTGCTGGGTGAAGGGGAAGGGGTGCTGGGGGTGATAGAGGAGTGGACTAAGGTGTCTCGGAGGGAGCGGTCCCTATGGAATGCTGAAAGGGGAGGTGAGGGGAAGATGCGTTTGGTGGTGGGATCACGCTGGAGGTGGCGGAAATGGCAGAGGATGATCCGTTGAATGTGGAGGCTGGTGGGGTGAAAGGTGAGGACAAGGGGAACTCTATCGTGGTTCCAGGAGGGAGGGGAAGGGATGAGGGCAGAAGTGCGGGAGGTAGAACGGACACGGTCGAGGGCCGTGTCGACCACTGTAGAGGGGAATCCTCAGTTGAGGAAAAAGGAAGGCATGTCGGAAGCACTGGTGTGGAAGGTGGCATCGTCGGAGCAGATGCGGCGGAGAGGGAGAAACTGGGAGAATGGACTAGAGTCCTTACAGGAGGCGGGGTGGGAGGAAGTGTAGTCCAGGTAGGTGTGGGCTTGTAGTGAATGTTTGTCAATAACCTATCCCCAGAGATGGAGACGGAGAAGTCGAGGAAGGGAAGGGAAGAGTCAGAGATGGACCATGTGAAGGTGAATGAAGGGTGGAAATTGGAAGCAAAGTGAATGAAATTTTCTTGTTCAGAGCGAGAGCAGGAGACGGCACCGATACAGTCATCAATGTACCGGAAAAAGAGGTGAGGGAGGGGACCTGAGTAGGACTGGAACAAAGAGTGTTCCACATATCCCACGAAAAGACCGGCATAGCTAGGACCCATGCGGGTACCCATAGCAACACCTTTGATTTGGAGGAAGTGAGTGGAGTCAAAGGAGAAGTTGTTCAATGTGAGAACAAGTTCAGCAAGGCGGAGGAGGGTGGTGGTGGATGGGGACTGGTTGCGCCTCTGTTCAAGGAAGAAGCGGAGCACCCTCAGGTCATCCTGGTGGGGGATGGAGGTATGGAGGGATTGTACGTCCATAGTGAAAAGGAGGCGGTTGGGGCCAGGAAACTGGAAACTGTTAAAGTGGCGGAGGGTGAGTGGAAGATGTAGGTGGGGAGAGACTGGACAATGGCCAACTGCCTCCTTTTCGCTATGGACGTACACTCTCTCTACACCTCCATCCCCCACCAGGATGGCCTGAGGGTGCTCCACTTCTTCCTTGAACAGAGGCCCAACCAGTCCCCATCCACCACCACCCTCCTCCGCCCCATCTGCTCTCTCAGGTGGATGTAAAGGATCCTATGGCACTATTTCGAAGAAGAGCAGGGGAGTTATCCCCGGTGTCCTGGCCAATATTTATCCCTCAACCAACATAACAAAAACAGATTATCTGGTCATTATCACATTGTTGTTTGTGAGAACTAGCTGTGCGCAAATTGGCTGCCGCGTTTCCCACATTACAGCAGTGACTCCACTTCAAAAGTACTTCATTGGCTGTAAAGCGCTTTGAGACGTCCGGTAGTCGTGAAAGGCGCTATATAAATGCAAGTCATCGTCTTCTTAATTGGGAATCCAGATGTGACTAATTGCATTTTTGGTTCGTAAATAAGAGTAACAGGCGTTGGCCGTCTGATCTGAATGCTCATATTTGCATGGCATATACTTTAATCTTTTTGTGCATTTGTTGGTAAAATGGTAAGATGTAGAGTGTGCGAGTGTTTTTTTGATCGTTGTGTGCTTCACTTCCTCGTCACTGTTTATTGGTTATCTGCTAAAATGGTGTCAACATTGACTCCAGGCACCATAAAGTCAAGGAAGATAACATTTGCAAATGATAATAAAGGAGGCATAGTAGATAATTCTGAGGACCAAAGGAAGTTGCAAGGGAATATTTATAAGAGATAGAATGGGCAAAAAAAAGACAGATGTAATTTAATGTAAGTGTAAGATGGTGTATTTTGGTTTTTTCTAAATGTAATAATTATACTTCAAATGGGAAAGACTGGTGATGTGGAAGAGTAGAGGGATTTGGGGGTTCAAGTTCACAATATTAAAAGCAGATATGGCCTTTTTAAAAAAATAAAAAAAAAAAGCTAATGAAATACTGAGTTTTATGGCAAGAGGTATAGAATATAAAAGTTAAGATATAATGGTGAATCTATTAAAAATTTTACTGAGACACAGTTGGAGAAATGTGTGCAGTTTTGGACTCCATACTATAGGAAGGATGTTGGGGCAATAGAGATTCCCGAGGATGCTGCCTGGTATGAGGAAATATAAATATGAAGAAAGACTTGAAAAATTAGGACTGTTTTCATTCGAACAGAGGAGATTATGGGGTGACTTGATGGAGGTGTTTAAAATTATGAATGGATGAAACAAAGTAAATAGTAACAGATTGTTTCCACTGATTAAGGAGTCCAGAACGAGGAGACATAGATACAAGATTAAATGCAAGAGATTTAAGACAACGAGCAGGAGAAGTGCTTATTTTTAGAGGTTTGTGAGGCTGTGGAGTACTCTACTGGACTTGATGCTTAAAGTAGAGATCTTGTCAACTTTTAAGAATAGGTTAAATAGGTAATTGCAGGAAAGGGGGAATAAAATGAATAGGGTGGGCAAATGGAATTAGGACTTGCTTATTTGGAGGATAAACACCAACATGGACGGGTTGGGCCGAATGCCCTGTTTCTATGTTATAGTTTCTCGTGCTTCACCTCTCTTTCCTTCTGAAAGAAAGAAAGACTTACATTTCTATAGCGCCTTTCACGACCACTGGACGTCCCAAAGCGCTTTACAGCCAATGAAGTGCTTTTTTGGAGTGTAATGCAGGAATTGCGGCAACCAATTTGCGCACAGCAAGCTCTCACAAACAGCAATGTGATAATGACCAGATAATCTGTATTAGATGTTGATTGAGGGATAAATATTGGCCAGGACACCGGGGATAACTTCCCTGCTCCTAGAAACATAGAAGATAGGAGCAGGAGTAGGCCATTTGGCCCCTCGAGCCTGCTCCGCTGTTCAATGAGATCATGGCTGATCATCCAAATTCAGTACCCTGTCCCTGCCTTCTTTCCATATCCCTTGATCCCTTTAGCCTTAAGAAATATATCTAACTCCTTCTTGAATATATTTAATGAATTGGCCTCTACTGCCTTCTGTGGTAGAGAATTCCACAGGTTCACCACTCTGGGTGAAGAAATTCCTCCTCATTTCTGTCCTAAATGGCTTTCCCCTTATCCTTAGACTGTGACCCCTGGTTCTGGACTCCCTGACCATCGGGAACATCCTTCCTGCATCTAGTCTGTCCAGTCCTGTCAGAATTTTATAAGTTTCAATGAGATCCCCTCTCATTCTTCTAAACTCCAGCGAGTATAAGCCCAATCGACCCAATCTCTCCTCATACGTCATTCCTGCCATCCCAGGTATCAGCCTGGTGAATCTTCGCTGCACTCCCTCCATGGCAAGAACATCCTCTGATAAGGCGACCAAAACTGCACACAATACTCGAGATGTGGTCTCACCAACGCCCTGTACAACTGCAGCAAGACATCCTTGTTCCTGTACTCGAACCCTCTCGCTACGAAGGCCAACATACCATTTGCCTTCTTAACCGCCTGCTGCACCTGCATGCTTACTTTCAGCGACTGGTGCACAAGGACACCCAGGTCTCGTTGCACTTCCCCTTCTCCCAATCTATTGCCATTCAGATAATAATCTGCCTTCCTGTTTTTGACACCAAAGTGGATAACCTCACATTTATCCACGTTATATTGCGTCTGCCATGCTTCTGCCCAATCACCCCAACCTGTCCAAATCATACTGGAGTTTCTCGGCAACCTCCTCACAGCACACACGCCCACCCAGCTTTATGTCGTCTGCAAACTTGGAGATATTACATCTAGTTCCCTCATCTAGATCATTAATATATATTGTGAATAGCTGGGGTCCTAGGACCGATCCCTGCGGTACCCCACTAGTCACTGCCTGCCACTCGGAAAAAGACCCGTTTATTCCAACTCTTTGCTTTCTGTCTGCCAACCAGTTCTCTATCCAAGTCAATACCTTGCCCCCAATCCCATGTGCCTTATCGAAAGCCTTCTGAAAGTCCAAATATACCACATCCACTGGTTCTCCCTTTATCTATTTTACTAGTTACATCCTCAAAAAATTCCAGTAGATTAGTCAAGCACAATTTACCTTTTGTAAATCCATGTTGACTTTGTCCGATCCTGTCACTGTTTTCCAAGTGCTCTGCTATTACATCTTTTATAATGGACTCTAGCATTTTCCCCACTACCGATGTCAGGCTTACCGGTCTGTAATTCCCCGTTTTCTCTCTACCACCTTTTTGAATAGTGGGGTAACATTAGCTACCCTCCAATCCATGGGAACTGTTCCAGAGTCTATTGAATTTTGGAAGATGACCAGCAATGCATCTACTATTTCTAGGGCCACATCCTTAAGTACCCTAGGATGTAGATTATCAGGCCCTGGGGATTTATCGGCCTTCAATCCCGTCAATTTCCCTAACACCATTTCCCTACAAATACTGATTTCTTTCAGTTCCTCCCTCTCATTTGACCATATGTTCCCCAACATCTCTGGGAGGTTATTTGTGTCCTCCTTTGTGAAGACAGAACCAAAGTATGTATTTAATTGGTCTTCCATTTCTTTGTTTCCCATTATAAATTCCCCTGATTCTGACTGCAAGGGACCTACGCTTGACTTCACCAATCTTTTCTCTTCACATATCTATAAAAGCTTTTACAGTCAGTTTTTATGTTCCCTGAAAGCTTACACTCATACTCTATTTTCCCCCTCTTAATTAATGCCTTTGTACTCCTTTGTTGGATCCTAAACTGCTCACAACCCTCAGGTTTACTGCTTTTTCTGGCCAATTTATATGTCCTCTCCTTGGATCTTATGCTATCTCTAATTTCCCTTGTTAGCCACGGTTGAGTCACCTTTTTTTTATTTTTATGCCAAACTGGGATGAACAAATTCTGTAGTTCATCCATGCGATCTTTGAATGTTTGCCATTGCCTATCCACTGTCAACCCTTTGAGTGACATTCCCCAATCAATCCTACCCAACTCGCACCTCACACCATCGTAGTTTCCTTTATTTAAATTCAGGAGCCTAGTCTCTGAGTCAACTACTTCACTCTCCATCTTAATGAAGAATTCGATCATATTATGATCGCTCCGACCCAAGGGGCCTCGCACAACAAGATTGCTAATTAATCCTTTCTCATTACATAATACCCAGTCTAAGATGGCCTGATCTCTAGTTGGTTCCTCGACATATTGGTCCAGGAAACCATCCCGTATACACTCCAGGAATTCCTCCTCCACAGTATTGTTACTAATTTGGTTAGCCCAATCTATATGTAGTTTAAAGTCACCCATGATAACTGCTGTGCCCTTATTGCACGCTTCTCTAATTTCCCTTTTAATGCCATCCCCAACATCCGCATAACTGTTTGGAGGTCTCTATACCACTCCCAGTAACGTTTTCTGCCCCTTGATATTTCTCAGTTCTACCCATACAGATTCCACATCATCAGAGCTAATGGCGCAGAAATTTGGGTCAGGGGCTTCCCGCGGGTGTAAGCCCCCGACCTGCACTTGCCTTGCGCGCCGGCCGTTGAGCTGTGGGCCCCCGTGGAATTCCGATCCTGGGCCTGCTCCAACTGCCGGCGCGCAGTGCTTGCGTATCCCAGGGGCGCAGTTAGTTCGAAGCATCCCCTGGGATTATGTGGGCCATGGAGAGCCAATCAGAGCAGGGAATGCCCATTCATAAGTTTGGCAGGAAGACCTGTCAAAACTTATAAATACTGCAGGCCCCAAAACATCACTAAATCTTCAAATACATTTTTTTTTAACTCACATTTTTTAAATAAAGTATAAATTACATGAAATAACTATTTTAAACAATTTAAATTTTTGAAAAAATAATTAATTTTTTTACGGGGCTAAAAATAAACTTACCTTTAAAGTATTTAAAAATAATAAACCTATGGAAAAAATGTTTTGATTTTAATTAATTCTCCATTTACCTTATAAAAAGCAGTCGCAAGGCCTGTTTTTTACATGTGTAACTTCTGCAGACTTACCTTCCCGGGAAAACCTGCAAAAAAAAAACCTAAGTTCGATGCAGCCTCTCCTGCGCACGCGTTTGAACTCTGAACCCCTTCTTTCAGGGGAATGGAAGTGCCGGTTTCCCGTGCATGCAGGACACCGGCACTTCCATTGGGCCTACGAGTGAGTACCCCGTGCGTAATCACCCGTGGAGACCCGAATTTCTGGGCCAATATCCTTCCTTACAAGTCTTTAACTTGCAATGGTACCCCACCTCCCTTTCCTTTTTGCCTATCTTTCCTGAATATTGAATACCCCTCGATGTTGAGTTCCCAGCCTTGGCCACCCTGGAGCCATGTTTCCGTAATCCCAATCATATCATATTCGTTTACCTCTATTTGCGCAGCCAATTCATCAACCTTATTACGAATGCACCTCTCATTAAGACACAAAGCCTTCAGGCTTGTTTTTTTAACGCTCTTAGACCTTTTAGAATTATTATTTACTGTGGCCATGTTTGATTTAAACCCTTGATTTCTCTGACTGCCACCTTTGTTTTTCTCCTTCCTGTCTCTTGCTTCTATCCTTGTTTCCCTTTCCTCTGTCTCCCTGCTCAGGTTCCCAACCCCCTGCCATTTTAGTTTAAACCCTACCCCAGAGCACTAGCAAACACTCCCCCTAGGATATCAGTCCCGGTCCTGCCCAGGTGCAAACCGTCCAGTTTGTACTGGTCCCACCTCCCCCAGAACCGGTTCCAATGTCCCAGGAATTTGAATCCCTCCCCCTTGCACCATTCCTCTAGCCACATACTCATCTGAAATATCCTTCTATTTCTGAAAAAGGGTTTTGAAAAAGGGTTAGACCTGAAACGTCGACTTTATTTTCTCTCCATGGATGTTGCCTGGCCTGCTGAGTTTTTCCAGCATTTTCTGTTGTTATTTCCTTCTATTTCTACTCTGACTAGCACATGGTACTGGTAGCTATCCTGAGATTACTACCGTTGAGGTCCTATTTTAAAATTTACCTCCTAACTCCTAACTATATTCAGCTTTTAGGACCTCATCCTGTTTTTTACCTATATCGTTGTTACCTATATGCACCACGACAACTGGCTGTTCACCCTCCCCTTCCAAAATGTTCTGCAGCTGCTCTGAGACATCCTTGACCCTTGCACCAGGGAGGCAACACACCATCCTGGAGTCTCGTTTGCGGTCGCAGAAACGCCTATCTATTCCCCTTACAATAGAATCCCCTATTACTATAGCTCTACCCCACTTTTTCCTCCCGTCCTGTGCAGCAGAACCACCCCTGGTGCCAGGAAGTTGGCTGCTGCTGCCTTCCCCTGATACGCCATCCCCCTCAACAATATCCAAAGTGGTATATCTGTTTGAGAGGGGGATGACCACAGGGGACTCCTGCACTACCTGCCTGCGCCTACTACTCTGCCTGGTGGTCACCCATTCCCTTTCTGCCTGTGCAACCTTTACCTGCGGTGTGACCAACTGATTAAATGTGATATCCACGACATCCTCAGCATCGCGAATGCTCCAGTATGTATCCATTCGCAGCTCCAGCACCGCATTGCGGTCTGCCAATAGCTGCAGCTGGATACACTTTCTGCACACGTAGTCGTCGGGGACACAGGAAGTGTCCCTGATTTCCCACATAGTGCAGGAGGAGCATACCACGGGGCCAAGCTCTCCTGCGATGACTTACCCTTTAATTAATTTATATTAAATCAAATCAATACCACCAATTACACTATAATTAAATGATATACTCAAGGGCCCTTGTTTACCAACAGTCCCTGCTACACCACAGAGAGCTTAGAAACTATAAATCACAGAGTTTAAGTTTGGAAAAAAGGAGAAAGAGAGAAATACTCACCAACCAATCACTTACCTGCTTTCTGGTGACGTCACACTTCGATTACTTTTTACCTCTCTCTCTCTCTGAGATTGGTAAGCCTACCTGCTGCTGCCGCCTCGGTTTTGTTAGCTCCGCCGCCGCCTCGCTCCACCCAGGTCCATCGCCGCTATGGGGCCTACCTGCTGCTGCCGCCTCGGTTTTGTTAGCTCCGCCGCCGCCTCGCTCCACCCAGGTCCGTCGCCGCTGTGGGACCTACCTGCTGCTGGCGCCTCGGTTTTGTTAGCTCTGCTGCCGCCTCGCTCCACCCAGGTCTGCCACCGCTGTGGGGCCTACCTGCTGCTGCCGCCTTGGTTTTGTTAGCTCCGCCGCTGCTTTGCTGCACCCAGGTCCGCCGCCGCTGTTTATTCCTCTTCGAAATAATGCCATAGGATCTTTTACATCTGCCTGAGAGAGCAGACGGGGCCACGGTTTAACGCCTCATCTGAAAGATAGCACCTCCAACAGTGCAGCACTCCCTCAGAACTGCATTGGAGGGTCAGCCCAGATTTTTCTGCTCAAGTCTCTGGAGTTGGACTTGAATCCACAACCTTCTGACTCCGAGGCGAGAGTGCTACCAACTGAACCATAGCTACCCCCACCCATAGTCACACACAAGTTAACCCAGCTGGCAGTGCTCCTTTTAAAATGTTTTCATATTTATGCTATGGTTGCCAAAAAATTCATGTTTAGTTTGAGTGCATTGACTGCCTCTTTCACTTTATGCAATATATTCAAGTAAGTTCTAACTATTGTAAAACAGAAAAAAATAAACGGGTTCTTTTTAATAGTTTACTTTTTAAACTTCAATTACCTGAAATCATGTAACCTGATATACCATAGTTCAAAGTTTTAAGGTCACTTGGACAGCTGCTGCTGTCCCAGAGCCAATCTGATACCATATAAAGAGCATTACTTGTAAGTCAAACTCTGTTGGTTATGATATTTTGTGTTGTAGTAGTTTGCTATTTTTATGACTGTAACTCAATCAGTCATAACAGCTGATGTCAAATGATTTTCATTTGTTTATGCCTTAAACTATAGTAGGACACTGATGAGGTGGGCTGTAGTATTTTGATGTTTCTGGTCACTAGAATGGTACAGCATGATTGGCTACACAGTGAGTAACCGATCTTAGATACCTATTGGGTAGATGCCAAGTAATGGCCTTGCATTTCTCCACTGGAATGAAAGGGAATTTGGTGGTTGAGACACCGTATCTCCCAGCAATCAGTTTCAGAGTGACATAGCAAAGGCCTGCGAGCAGGTCGGTGGTTGTCTTGAGTGTAAAATACTGTGTGGTATTGGCCAACGTATGAGCAGGAACATTTTTTTCCTAAATGAAATAAGCAGCTGAAGAATAATTTTAATAATGATAGCAAAAGCATTCTAATGAACTGGTAAATAGAATTGAGTGCTTAAGAACAAATGCAAGAATTTGTAAGAACAAGAAGAGGCCATTCAGCCCAATAAGGCTCTCTTGCTTTCTCTTTCCAGAAATGTATCCCATTATCTCATAAACCAATTAATACTGTTTGCTTCAATCACCTTTCCTGGTAACTTGTTCTGCAAGTTTATTTTACCTTGGGTGAAAAACCACTTGATTTTCCTACTTATTCATAACTTCAAATTTTTCCTGGGCCAAACATAGAAACATAGAAGATAGGAGCAGGAGTCAGCCATTCGGCCCCTCGAGCCTGCTCCGCCATTCAATGCGATCATGGCTGATCATCCAAGTTCAGTACCCTGTCCCTGCTTTCTCCCCATATCCCTTGATCCCTTTAGCCTTAAGAAATATATCCAACTCCTTCTTGAATATATTTAATGAATTGGCCTCTACTGCCTTCTGTGGTAGAGAATTCCACAGGTTCACCACTCTCTGGGTGAAAAAATTCCTCCTCATTTCTGTCCTAAAAGGCCTACCCCTTATCCTTAGACTGTGACCCCTGGTTCTGGACTCCCCGACCATCGGGAACATCCTCCCTGCATCTAGTCTGTCCAGTCCTGCCAGAATTTTATAAGTTTCAATGAGATCCCCTCTCATTCTTCTAAACTCCAGCGAGTACAAGCCCAATCGTCCCAATCTCACCTCATACGTCATTCCTGCCATCCCAGGTATCAGCCTGGTGAATCTTCACAGAACTCCCTCCATGGCAAGAACATCCTTCCTCAGATAAGGCGCCCAAAACTGTACACAATACTCAAGATGTGGTCTCACCAAGGCTCTGTACAACTGCAGCAAGACATCCTTGTTCCTGTACTCAAACCCTCTCGCTACGAAGGCCAACATACCATTTGCCGCCTTAACCGCCTGCTGCACCTGCATGCTTACCTTCAGCGACTGGTGCACAAGGACACCCAGGTCTCGTTGCACTTCCCCTTTTCCCAATCTATTGCCATTCAGATAATAATCTGCCTTCCTGTTTTTGCTACCAAAGTGGATAACCTCACATTTATCCACGTTATATTGCATCTGCCATGCTTCTGCCCAATCACCCAACCTGTCCAAATCATACTGGAGTTTCTCTGCATCCTCCTCACAGCACACACGCCCACCCAGCTTTGTGTCATCTGCAAACTTGGAGATATTACATCTAGTTCCCTTGTCTGGATCATTAATATATATTGTGAATAGCTGGGGTCCAAGGACCGATCCCGGCGGTACCCCACTAGTCACTGCCTGCCACTCGGAAAAAGACCCGTTTATTCCAACTCTTTGCTTTCTGTCTGCCAACCAGTTCTCTATCCAAGTCAATACCTTGCCCCCAATCCCATGTGCCTTAACTTTACACGCTAATCTCTTATGTGGGACTTTATCGAAAGCCTTCTGAAAGTCCAAATACACCACATCCACTGGTTCTCCCTTATAGAGTTAGAGTCATAGAGTTTTACAGCACAGAAAGAGGCCCTTCGGCCCATCGTGTCTGCGCCGCCCATCCATCCCTGTCCAGTCTAATCCCATTTTCCAGCATTTGGTCCATAGCCTTGTATGCAATGGCATTTCAAGTGCTCATCCAAATGCTTCTTGAATGTTGTGAGGGTTTCTGCCTCCACAACCCTTTCAGGCAGTGAGTTCCAGACTCCAACCACCCTCTGGGTGAAAAAGTTCTTTCTCAAATCCCCTCTAAACCTCCTGCCCTTTACCTTGAATCTATGCCCCCTAGTTATTGACCCCTCTACTAAGGGAAAAAGCTCCTCCGCATCCATCCTATCTATGCCCCTCATAATTTTGTACACCTCAATCATGTCCCCCCTCAGCCTCCTCTGCTCCAAGGAAAACAAACCCAATCTGCCCAGTCTCTCTTCATAGCTGAAGCGCTCCAGCCCTGGTAACATCCTGGTGAACCTCCTCTGCACCCTCTCTAACGCGATCACATCCTTCCTGTAGTGTGGCGACCAGAACTGCACACAGTATTCCAGCTGTGGCCTAACCAGTGTTTTATACAGCTCCATCATAACCTCCTTGCTCTTATATTCAATGCCTCGGCTAATGAAGGCAAGTATCCCATATGCCTTTTTTACCACCTTATCCACCTGTTCCGCCGCCTTCAGGGATCTGTGTACTTGCACACCCAGATCCCTCTGACCCTCCGTCTTGCCTAGGGTCTTTCCATTCATTGTGTATTCCTTTGCCTTGTTAGTCCCCGCAAAGTGCATCACCTCGCACTTTTCCGGGTTAAATTCTATTTGCCACTGTTCCGCCCATCTGACCAACCCATCTATATCGTCCTGCAGACTGAGGCTACCCTCCTCGCTATTTACCACCCTACCAATTTTTGTATCATCCGCGAACTTACTGATCATACCCTTTACATTCATATCCAAGTCATTAATGTAGACCACAAACAGCAAGGGACCCAGCACCGATCCCTGTGGTACCCCACTGGCCACAGGCTTCCAGTCACAAAAACAACCTTCGACCATCACCCTCTGCCTTCTGCCACTAAGCCAGTTTTGTATCCAATGTGCCAAGGCACCCTGGATTCCATGGGCTCTTACCTTCTTGACCAGTCTCCTGTGCGGGACTTTATCGAAGGCCTTACTGAAATCCATGTATACCACATCCACTGCGTTACCCTCATCCACACACCTAGTCACCCCCTCAAAAAATTCAATCAAATTAGTCAGACATGATCTTCCCTTGACAAAGCCATGTTGACTATCCCTGATTAATCCTTGCCTCTCCAAGTGGAGACAAATTTTGTCCCTCAGGATTTTTTCCAATAATTTTCCTACCACTGATGTTAGGCTCACTGGCCTGTAGTTCCCCGGTTTTTCCCTACTACCCTTCTTGAATAATGGTACTACATTAGCGGTTCTCCAGTTAATATGTTCGAGCATATCACAGTCCCCCCGCCCTATTTCTATGTCTACATCGTCCTTCTCCATAGTGAACACAGATGCAAAAAATTCATTTAGAACCCCTCCTACATCTTCCGGCTCCACACACAGATTGCCACTTTTGTCCCTAATGGGCCCTATTTTTTCCCTAGTTATCCTCTTACCCTTAATATACTTATAAAACATCTTCGGATTTTCCTTGTGAGGGTTCCTGCCTCTACCACCCTTTTAGGCATTGAGTTCCACATTCCAACCACCCTCTGGGTGAAAAAGTTCCTCCTCAAATCCCCTCTAAATCTCCTGTCCCTTACCCTGAATCTATGCCCCCTTGTTATTGACCCCCCTACTAAGGGGAAAAGTTCCTCTTTGTCTACCCTATCTATGTCCCTCATCATTTTGTACACCTCAATCAGGTCCCCCCTCAGCCTTCTTTGCTCCAAGGAAAACAACCCCAGCCTGTTTAGTCTTTCTTCATAGCTGAGGCGCTCCATCCCAGGTAACATCCTGGTGAATCTTCTCTGCACCCTCTCCAAAGCAATCACATCCTTCCTATAGTGAGGCGACCAGAACTGCACACAGTACTCCAGCTGTGGCCTCATCAGCGTTTTGTACAGCTCCATCATAACCTCCCTGCTCTTATATTCTATGCCTCGGCTAATGAAGGCAAGTATCCCATATGCCTTTTTAACCACCTTATCTACTTGTTCCGCTGCCTTCAGAGATCTATGTACATGTACACCGAGGTCCCTCTGACCCTCTGTACTTCCTAGGGTCCTACCACTCATTGTGTATTCCCTTGCCTTATTTGTCCGTCCAAAATGCATCACCTCGCACTTTTCAGGGTTAAATTCCATTTGCCACTTTTCCGCCCATCTGACCAACCCGTCTATATCGTCCTGTAGTTTCCCCCTTGCAATTTACCACCCCACCAATTTTCGTGTCATCTGCAAACTTACTGATCATCCCTTTTACATTCTCATCCAAATCATTTATGTAGATCACAAACAACAAGGGACCCAGCACCGATCCCTGAGGTACCCCACTGGACACAGGCTTCCAGTCACAAAAGCAACCTTCGACCATCACCCTCTGCCTCCTGCCACTCAGCCAGTTTAGGATCCAACGCGCCAAGGCACCCTGGATCCCATGGGCTCTTACCTTCTTGACCAGTCTCCTATGCGGGACTTTGTCAAAAGCTTTACTGAAGTCCATGTAAACCACATCCACAGCATTTCCCTCATCCACCTCCCTAGTCACCCCCTCGAAAAATTCAATCAGATTTGTCAGACATGATTTACCCTTGACAAAGCCATGCTGACTATCCCCGATTAATCCTTGCCTCTCCAAGTGGAGACTAATTTTGTCCCTCAGAATTTTTTCCAATAATTTCCCTACCACAGATGTTAGGCTCACTGGCCTGTAATTCCCTGGTTTATCCCTGCTACCCTTCTTGTATAATGGTACTACATTAGCTGTTCTCCAGTCCTCTGGTACATCCCCTGTGGCCAGAGAGGTTCTGAAAATTTGTGTCAGAGCCCCTGCAATCTCCTCCTTTGCCTCCCACAGCAGCCTGGGATACATCTCGTCCAGGCCTGGGGATTTATCCACTTTTTGGCCTGCTAAAACCGCTAGCACCTCCTCCCTCTCGATGCTAATATGTTCAAGTATGTCACAATCCCCTTGCCCGATTTCTATGTCTGCATCGTCTTTCTCCATAGTGAACACAGATGCAAAAAATTCATTTAAAACCCCGCCTACATCATCTGGTTCTACACACAGATTGCCACTTTGGTCCCTAATGGGCCCTACCCTTTCCCTGGTTATCCTCTTGCCCTTAATATACTTATAAAACATCTTAGGATTTTCCTTTATTTTGCTCGCCAGTGTTATTTCATGGCCCCTCCTCGCCCTCCTAATTTCTTTTTTAAGTATGCCCCTGCACTTTTTATACTCCTCTAGGGCTTCTTCCGTCTTTAGTCTTTTGTAACTGCCAAAAGCCCCCCTTTTATTTCTAATGCATTTTTGTATCTCCCTTGTCATCCAAGGTTCCCTTTGCTTGTTGGTCCCACCCTTGACCTTTACAGGAACATGTTGGCGCTGTACTCTCTCTATTTCCCTTCTGAAAGTCTCCCACTGTTTTGATGTGGATTTTCCTATAAGTAGCTGCTCCCAGTCCACTTTGGCCAGATCCTGCCTTATCATATTAAAATTGGCCCTCCCCCAATTTAGAACCCTTATTTCCGGGCCGTCTTTGTCTTTTTCCATGACCACCTTAAATTTCACCGAATTATGGTCACTGTCGCCAAAATGCTCTCCTACTGATACTTCCACCACTTGCCCGGCTACATTCCCCAGAATTAGGTCCAGTACCGCCCCCTCTCTTGTAGGACTTTCTACATGTTGGCTCAAAAAGCTCTCCTGGATGCACTTGAAGAATTCTGCACCCTCTAAGCCTTTCACACTCTGACTATCCCAATTTATATTGGGGAAGTTGAAATCCCCCACTATTATTACCCTATTATTTTCACACTTCTCTGAGATTTGCCTACATATCTGTTCCTCTATCTCCCCCTGACTGTTTGGGGGCCTATAGTACACTCCCAGCAAAGTGCTTGCCCCCTTTTTGTTTTTAAGTTCTACCCATATGGCCTCATTAGAGGAACCCGCTAATATATCATCCCTCCTTACAGCCCTATTTTACCAGTTACATCCTCAAAAAATTCCAGTAGATTAGTCAAGCATGATTTACCTTTTGTAAATCCATGTTGACTTTGTCCAATCCTGTCACTGTTTTCCAAGTGCTCTGCTATTACATGTTTTATAATGGACTCTAGCATTTTCCCCACTACCGATGTCAGGCTTACCGGTCTGTAATTCCCCATTTTCTCTCTAGCACCTTTTTTGAATAGAGGGGTAACATTAGCTACCCTCCAATCCATGGGTACTGTTCCAGATTCCATCGAATGTTGGAAGATGATCAGCAATGCATCTACTATTTCTCAGGCCACTTCCTTAAGTACCCTAGGATGTAGATTATCAGGCCCTGGGGATTTATCGGCCTTCAATCCCATCAATTCCCCTACAAATACTGATTTCTTTCAGTTCCTCCCTTTCATCAGACCCTATGTTCCCAGACATCTCTGGGAGGTTATTTGTTTGGATCAGTTTTGTCAATTTCCGTCATAGGTGATTTACTTAAATTTTCAAAGCTAACAGTCATCTTGTTTACAATTGGAACAACTTTATTTACTTTTCCTCTAAACTTAAATTCCTGACACCCAGAATCATCTTTGTTGTTTCTCTCTCTCTACCTTTTCGAAGGCAATAATGCCCTTCCTGTGATTGCATAACGAAAACTGTACCCATGGGTCCAACCCAACGGTGAACCTGAAGTAGTGCGAGACCCCATGCAGGAGGTACATCGTACTACTTGGATTTGGCATTGCATGGAAAATAACTGCAGTATGGTGTTGTAGAGATTCATGTATCTCTGGTAAACAGGATCGAGTGCAAACCAGTATGGTGGGTACATTGTGGTTAATCAGAGTTTAGGGCGGAATATAACACACTAGTAATACAGTAAAAACATACGACCGTGACAAGCAGCTTGTACCAGACCCGATCAGACAGCTGGTCTGTCTGTCTCTCTCTTTTTCTCTCTTTTTCTCTCTCTTTCTCTCTCTTTCTCTCTCTTTCTCTCTCTTTCTCTCTTTTTCTCTCTTTCTCTCTCTTTCTCTCTCTCTTTCTCTCTCTCTCTCTCTCTCTCTCTCTCTCTCTTTCACAATTCACAATTCAAATGCTTTATTGGCATGAAAGTTTACAGAGAACCATATTGCCAAAGCTTTCACAACAAAAAAGTACAGTTTTCCAACATTCTGTAGGTGTCAAACAATTTTGACCCTTGTTGGGTACATACAATATTACTTTTAAACAATATTAATTTAAACAGTCTTTGTACATCATTGGGTACATTCAGTATTAATTTTAAACAGTCCTCAGGTTGTGACATGTTGTTACATATTTGGCACCAAGGTATGGTCTGTCTCCTTCTCCCAGGACTAATCTTAATTTTGACAGGTCATCCAAATCTTTGAAATCTGGGGTTGTTTGGCTGAGCCTGTTAAATAATATGTTTCTTGATGTGTTGAATTTTTCGCATTTTAGGAGGAAATGCATTTCTGTTTCAACCTCGCCGGTCAGACATTGATCACATATTCTATTCTCTCTAGGCTGCCAGGATTTCTTGTATCTCCCTTTTTCAATTGCCAGTTGGTGGTCGCTTAGTCTGTACCTGGTGAGGGTCTGTTTCTGTTTTGTGTCTCTGATGGTCGAGAGATAGTCTGCCAGTTTATATTCTCTTTTTAGGGCCCGGTAACATTCTAATCTGCTTTGGCTTTTGGTTATTTTGTTCCAATGTTCCAGGTAGGTTTCTTTGCATTGTTTAATGATTTGGTTCACTCGGATTGGTGTTTGGACGGCAGCGTTGGTCTGGGACTGGTCAGGGTCCGGCTGAGTAGGAGTACTTAGTCTCAGTAGCAGCTGACTCAGGGGACTCCTTTCTGGGTTTAGCTCTTGGGTCTGGAAGGCTTTAAAATGAAGGGTGTCTGGGGAGCTAGTTTTGAGGTGATTTAGGAATTTTAGTGCTCGTTTTTGGATGTTTATTATCAGTGGGTATCTGCCTAGTTCGGCTCTGCATGCATTTGTTGGTGTTTTCCTTTGGGTGCGAAGGATGCTTCGGCAAAATTCTGCATGTAGGGCTTCTATTGTGTGTTTTTCCCATTTAGTGTAGCTATGGTGATTTAGCGGGCCCCATACTTCGCTACCGTACAGCGCAATGGGCAGGATTATGCTGTCAAATATTTTGAGCCAGATTTTGATTGGGATTTGGATGTTGTAGAATTTTCTTTTTATTGCATATAGGGCTCTTCGGGCTTTTTCTTTTAGTGCATTCACTGCTATGCTGAAGCTCCCTGATGCTGTAATGGTTAGACCAAGGTAAGTGTAGCTCATAGTGTGTCCTATGATGGTATCACTGAGAGTAAACTGGTATTTGTTTTCCTGACACCTGGGCCTTTTTTGAAAAATCATGATGTTGGTTTTCTTTAGATTTACTGTTAGAGCCCAGTTTGGGCAGTATTTGTCGAGTAGGCCTAGTTGTTGCTGTAATCCCTGTTCTGTGGGAGACAGCAGAACCAGGTCGTCCGCATAGAACAGGGATTTCACTTCTCCATCCAGGAGACAGAGACCCGGTGACTCGCTTTGCTCCAGCATGTCTGCTAATTCATTTATGTATATGTTGAACAGGGTCGGGCTCAAATTGCAGCCCTGCCGGACGCCTCTTCTCTGGGTGAAGAAACCGGTGCGTTTGTCTCCAATTTTGACCCCGCATTTATTTTTCAGATACATCGATTTAATAAGGTCATAGACTTTGCCCCCTATTCCGCACTGAAGAAGTTTATAATAGAGCCCTTTCTCTCTCTTTCTTTCTCTTTCTCTCTCTTCTTTCTTTCTTTTTCTCTCTCTTTTTCTCTCTTTTTCTCTCTCTCTTTCTCTCTCTCTTTCTCTCTCTCTTTCTCTCTCTCTCCCGTTCTCTCTCTCCCGTTCTCTCTCTCCCGCTCTCTCTCTCCCGCTCGCTCTCTCCCGCTCGCTCTCCCCCGCTCGCTCTCCCCCGCTCGCTCTCCCCCGCTCGCTCTCCCCCGCTCGCTCTCCCCCGCTCGCTCTCGCCTGCGCTCGTTCGCCCTCTCTCTCGTTCGCCCTCTCTCTCGTTCGCCCTCGCTCGTTCGCCCTCGCTCGTTCGCCCTCGCTCGTTCGCCCGCGCTCTTTCTCTCTTCTCCTCTCTCCTTCTCTCTCCTTCTCTCTTCTCTCTCCTTCTCTCTCCTTCTCTCTTCTTCTCTCTCCATTCAATTCAATTCAATTCAAATGCTTTATTGGCATGAAAGTTTACAGGGAACCATATTGCCAAAGCTTACATAACAAAAAGTACAGTTTTCCAACATTCTGTAGGTGTCAAACAATTTTGACCTTCGTTGGGTACAGACAATATTAATTTAAACAGTCGTTGACCCTCGTTGGGTACATTCAGTATTAATTTTTAAACAGTCGTTGGGTACATTCGGTATTGATTTAAACATTCTTAATGTTTATATATGCTATGGGTGTGCTCGTTAGTCCCTCACTGTTCCTCAGGTTGTGACATGTTGTTACATATTGGGCACCAAGGTATGGTCTGTCTCCTTCTCCCAGGGCTAATCTTAATTTTGACAGGTCATCCAATTCTTTGAAATCTGGGGTTGTTTGGCTGAGTTTGTCAAAATATATGTTTCTTGTTTTGTTGAATTTTTCACATTTTAGGAGGAAGTGCATCTCTGTCTCAACCTCGCCGGCCTCTCTCTTTCTCTCTCTCTTTCTCTCTCTCTTTCTCTCTCTCTTTCTCTCTTTCTCTCTCTCTTTCTCTCTCTCTTTCTCTCTCTCTTTCTCTCTCTCTCTCTCTTTCTCTCTCTCTTTCTCTCTCTCTTTCTCTCTCTCTTTCTCTCTCTCTCTCTCCTTTCTCTTTCTCGTGCTCTCTCTCGTTCTCTTTCTCTCCTTTCTCTCTTTCTCTTTTTCTCTCTCTTCGTTCGTTCCCTCTCGTTCTCTCTCTCGTTCTCTTTCTCGCTCTCTCTCTCTCTCGCTCTCTCTCCTTTCAATTCAATTTTCAATTCAAATGCTTTATTGGCATGAAAGTTTACAGGGAACCATATTGCCAAAGCTTACATAACAAAAAGTACAGTTTTCCAACATTCTGTAGGTGTCAAACAATTTTGACCTTCGTTGGGTGCATACAATATTAATTTAAACAATATTAATTTAAACAGCCGTTGAACATCGTTGGGTACATTCAGTATTAATTTTAAACAGTCCTCAGGTTGTGACATGTTACATATTTGGCACCAAGGTATGGTCTGTCTCCTTCTCCAGGACTAATCTTAATTTTGACAGGTCATCCAGTTCTTTGAAATCTGGGGTTGTTTGGCTGAGCTTGTCAAATAATATGTTTCTTGTTTTGTTGAATTTTTCGCATTTTAGGAGGAAGTGCATCTCTGTCTCAACCTCGCCGGCCAGACATTGATCACATATTCTATTCTCTCTAGGCTGCCAGGATTTCTTGTATCTTCCTTTTTCAATTGCCAGTTGGTGGTCGCTTAGTCTGTACCTGGTGAGGGTCTGTCTCTGTTTTGTGTCTCTGATGGTCGAGAGATAGTCTGCCAGTTTATATTCTCTTTTTAGGGCCCGGTAACATTCTAATCTGCTTTGGCTTTTGGTTATTTTGTTCCAATGTTCCAGGTAGGTTTCTTTGCATTGTTTAATGATTTGGTTCACTCGGATTGGTGTTTGGACGGCAGTGTTGGTCTGGGACTGGTCAGGGTCCGGCTTGAGTAGGAGTACTTAGTTTCAGTAGCAGCTGACTCAGGGGACTCTTTTCTGGGTTTAGCTCTTGGGTCTGGAAGGCTTTAAAATGAAGGGTGTCTGGGGAGCTAGATTTGAGGTGATTTAGGAAGTTTAGTGCTCGTTTTTGGATGTTTATTATCAGTGGGTATCTGCCTAGTTCGGCTCTGCATGCATTTGTTGGTGTTTTCCTTTGGGTGCGAAGAATGCTTCGGCAAAATTCTGCATGTAGGGCTTCTATTGTGTGTTTTTCCCATTTAGTGTAGCTATGGTGATTTAGCGGGCCCCATACTTCACTACCGTACAGCGCAATGGGCAGGATTATGCTGTCAAATATTTTGAGCCAGATTTTGATTGGGATTTGGATGTTGTAGAATTTTCTTTTTATTGCATATAGGGCTCTTCGGGCTTTTTCTTTTAGTGCATTCACTGCTATGCTGAAGCTCCCTGATGCTGTAATGGTTAGACCAAGGTAAGTGTAGCTCATAGTGTGTCCTATGATGGTATCACTGAGAGTAAACTGGTATTTGTTTTCCTGACACCTGGGCCTTTTTTGAAAAATCATGATGTTGGTTTTCTTTAGATTTACTGTTAGAGCCCAATTTTGGCAGTATTTGTCGAGTAGGTCTAGTTGTTGCTGTAATCCCTGTTCTGTGGGAGACAGCAGAACCTTTTTCTCTCTTTCTCTTTTTCTCTCTTTTTCTCTCTCTTTCTCTTTT